>NW_017731918.1:206716-261230 GCF_001890085.2 Hipposideros armiger | reverse complement strand
TCTCTCTCTCTCTCTCTCTCTCTCTCTCTCTCTCTCTCTCTCTCTCTCCCCTCCCTCCCTCAAAAAAAGGTAATACTTTATACACATATCCTTCCTATTATAATTAATATTCAATAGAAGTACACTTCTAAATAAAATTATATATAATTTGTGGGCATGCACCTATTTAACTCATGAGAGCTGCTTCCTTCCCAGACCCCATTCTGATAATTTACTTTCTACACACATATATTCAAATTGCTGTTGAAATTACTGCATCTCCAATCTATAAGAATTCCCAATCAATAATTCAGCTTAACAATATATCAGAAAGAGATATACTTTAGTTTAGTATAGTACAGTATAATATACTATAGTATTCTATGTTTCTATAAATTATAATGCCATGAGTATTCCCTGAAGCTAAAATCAAATCTTATCAATCAAAATCCAATCAGTCTTAGATCTGGAAAATAAGATCTAACAATGGGTTATTATGAAAGATAGATGCTATGTTTATTGAGCCACCATGACCTGCAGAGCTCTGGTTCAATAAAAATAGAGGAATGAAAAGAAAAGATACCCTTCTAATTAACTACAGGGCTAAATTTGAATTCTGAATGATAATGCATAAAGAAATATGTTGTATAAATAACATACTGGTGGAAAGGATGGAGAATGAGAAACAGGAATAGGAGGTAACTTTAATTTTTATAACTAGCAAGTGGATTGTAACCGAACAATAAGAAGCAATAGGTGAAAGGAAATTATGATTTTAGTATCAACATGCTAATTTAGGCAGAAAAGGGACTAACAAATACAGTTTATTTAGAAGCAACTGTAAAAAGAAACTTGAAAAGGTGAGATACTGTAACTAGGCGTGTGTACTTGGGCATACTGCAAGCATGAGAAGGTAGCTAAAACCATGGAAGTTGTGTCTTTCCCAGAGACTCATTGTGGAAGGGCAAATTAAAGCTCAAGTTTAAACAGGGTGACTCCAAGCTCAGTGGTGGAAGGAATGAAGATGAGTCCAGAAAATTAAAGAAAAATAGATGGAGCATAAGTTAATAGCATTGAGGAGGGTTTAATCAACAATTTGGAAACATTTTTAATAGAATTGATAGAGATCTGAGAAAAGATTAGCGACAGGTTTAGAGCTAAGCCTGAGTCTTGCATTTGATTCAAAGTCCTATTCTAGGAATACAATCTGGCTCAATTGAGCTAAATATGTGAAAGAATATGACAAAACCAAAAGCCTGAAATCAAATATAGAACCCTACTGTTGAAAAATTTCCTAGTAATGAATAGTCCATTGATGTTTACTCTTGGAAATATATTAAGCATCTATTTCAAATGGAAGTATGAGGGAACATCATAAATAATATTTTGCAGTTTTAAAATTTCATTATATTTGCAAACCTGAGTTTACATAGAAAAAAAGATCTTTAATTTTGGAAGTTTGTTTGATTTCTTATTCTGATAACTCTCAGGTTATCTTTTTTTTTTTTTTTTTTTTTTTTTTTTTTTTTGCTAATTTTTATGTTAACCACAGGAAGGAAAGGCTGAAAAAGATATAGATCATTTCGGCCCAAGGAAATAATGTGTTTTTTGTCAATATTTTAGGTTTTTAGTTTTCAAATATCATTAATAATTCATCAGACTGATGCTTTACTGCTTTTTTGAGAAATTGCTCCAGGAGAACCCAACCCCGCTTACCTGCTATTTCAAGCACAATGATTCCTTTAAATTAATTCCCTTTTCAGTTCTCTCATTTGTTCTTGCTTCTCTCAGTTCTTGGCATTCACACCTACAATTAAATTCTGCATGCTGCTTGTAATTATCTTGCCCCTATCAGAGTCTGAATGGTTTCCCACAATTCAGATTTCAATAAGCAGACTTGAGATTATAATTACAGTCTTGTATTTTTGTCCAGCAATTTAAAGAATGTCTAAAAGCAATAAATCTTTTGCAAACAGAGGTTCTAAAACATACTCTATATAAAAGTCTATTTATCTTTTAAATTCTTTAGATCCCTTTTAAAATTGGATGTCTTTTCCCCAGTAAAACACAAGCACTCACAGGTACACGCTATTTTCATATTAATTTAAGGGGTTTATTTACTTCCTTATTTAATCTAGTGTCCATAAACTATTACAAAACTACTACACTAGATGTCTTCCAAGTTAGAAAAACAACAAGCTGTTCTCTCCATACCACATATTACGAGAAGTTTCATAATAATGCAAAGTGTATTCTTAGACAAAACATGTGCCCCTGAGTAGCACCCTTCATTCTGTCTTATTCCTGTATTTTAGAAACACCAAACTGCGGGAAGTTTGCAGAACATTCCATGTTTTTATTTTCCTCTGTGCCATTTCCTAGTGCTTAATACGTCTTGCGCCCTCTTTACTCTTTCTTCATGAAAATGGCTTCCCCACCACTCTTTCCCCAGCATCACTAATAATCTTCATCATTATATATCTAATAGATGTTTTTTGGTCTTTATTTTACTTGAATCTATAGTAGCATTCAATGTTGTCATCAATCACATCAAATTTGAACACTCTCTTTTCTTGGCTTTTATAAACCCTCACTTTATACGTTTTTTGTTCCACCTCATCCTCTGCTTTTCTGTTTCTACACAATTACATTTTTTTTTCATTTCAAGAATGCATGTAATATCTCCCATGATTGTTCATATATCTGTTAATCTTATTATTTCATATTTTCTCCCTTAGATAATCCATCCTAATCATAGCTTCAGTTACGATCTATATACTGATGACTCCCATCTTTTTTTTTTTTCTTAAGCTGAGCCATCCTGCTACCTGTTGGCAGCTCAGCAGCTGCTCAGCTCAGGCCAGGAATCGAACCGCTGTTGCTCAGAGTGCAAACTCTTGAGCGAGCTCTTAACCAACTGAGCCACTCGGCCGGCCCTCCATCTTATTTTATATCCAATCCTGATCTTTCCTGAGCTAGATGTACATATATCAAAATTCCATTTGATGATCCTCTGGTTGTAATGCTAATCTTATTCAATTATTCCAATTAAATAATTCAGTGAATTGTACCCCACAACCTGGAAGCCTAGGAGTTATTCTTAGTACTCTGATTCGCTAGCCTGTTTTCTTCTGAATGTAGAGCCTAAATCAAAGAGGTCTGTGCTTCTGTTTTATTAGGGAGGACAACCACATGGAGCTGCAATGAAAGACAAGGGACATGAGGCAGAAAGGATGGAGAACCAATATGAAGATGCATACTAAGTGCCACTAATTGCTCTATTTCCCAGACAACTCTCTCTAGTACACAAGCAAGCTGCATTTTAAGACTATTTTTTATCCAGAAGAAAAAAGGGAGGAGAATTTATTCACTAAATCCAGTTTTCCATGGGTCAAAGAAACCAAACCTCTAACCTGGCTGAGATTAATTTTTCAAGGATGGGAAACACAAATGCTGCTTTTAGATCGCTCAAAGGACAGCCAATCCTAAGTCCACTCCTTGGTTCCTGGACCTGAGTATTTTAGCTGTTGTGGACAGAATATTGTATGTCATCTGTTGGTTTATTACATAATCCTGCTGAGTATTGTTCCCAGTCAAGCACTTTGAGCTTGTAACAGGCTACTCTGATGGCTGCCTTTGGGTGGTGAGGTTTATGGTAAGATATTGGATCCTGAAGACACAGACTCATTGTCATATTTCCATTGCCATATGTGTCCCTAGCTCTGACACACTGCCCACCACTATGAGCTAAAAATATCAATTCTTTAAATAGAACCGTGAGGCTAAATATACAAATGAACAATGGAAAACCATACAGAAAGACAGAACTCTGGCTCACAATCTGAACTAACCAGTCTAGTTAAATTAAAACCACAACCTCTGTAGCAATTACCTCAAAGTGCTTATGATTTTATCAATAACTGCCAGCTTCCCTAATATTTACACATACTTCCACTATAGGATGAACTAAGGAAAGCCAAGCATGAATACCCTAACCAATTACATAGAATGACCTTTTTGAGTTAGGCTGCTTCCAACTTCCCCATGTCAAAAACCTCCAATCCGGGTATATTTGAAGTCTTTCCTCTTTATGCTATAAATCTTTAACACTCTTCTCTTCCTTTCAGTGTTCACCAAAGGTGAGCAGAGTTAACTGACTTCCTTGATATTGCCAGCTCTGAATAAATGGCCTTTGATAATCATTGACCAGAGGGTGGTTTTAAGGATCCCTCCAACAACAATCTGTTGATCCTCATATACATTTTTGCTAGCTTGACCAAACACCACTTCAAGGATAAAAGTCATTTAATTTTACCTGTAATCCTTAGTTTTGCGCTTAGTAAAAAATATTTTGCTTGTAATTAATATCTGTTGGGTGGTATGAAGGAAACAAAATGAACAAAAAGAAAAATAGCTATTCACATATCAGAGCAAAAACGTGAGCGTGAACAATAAATGGAAGTTCAGAAAGTAAGATAGTTGTATGATTATAAAATATGTGGGTAGAAAACTTAGTCCTCTAAAATAAACTAAAACTTATAATAGTAGAATAAATAGAACTCCAAGGAAGAAAACAAGAAGATGAAAAGGAATTTTGAGAACACTGATGACAAAGGAAACATGGAGCTCACTTACCAGTGGAAACTTGTAAACATTTCCATGTGTTTCTCAGCTCATCTTAGAGAGACAAAGTTAAATTTTCTCAAAAGAATATGGACTTTGGCATCAGGTAAAATTGGTTTGAATCTTGACTCTGACACCACACTTCATTAAACCTCTTTCATCTCTGTTAAGGAAATACTTTGCTGGTTATTAAACATGGTTTTCTTTTTAACTGGTAAAATAGAATAGCCATACATACTTCAGTTAATACACAAGGGATATACCTCAACACCTTGCTTGATTAAATTTTTTTTTTTTTAGCTGAGCCATCCTGCTACCTATTGGTAGCTTAGCGGCTGCTCAGCTCGGGCTGGCATCGAACCGCTGTTGCTCAGAGTGCAAACTCTTGAGCGAGCTCTTAACCAACTGAGCCACTCGGCCGGCCCTTGATTAAATTTTTTAAAAACACTGATAAGAAAAATATTTTCCCAGACCTTTATTATTCCTATCTAAAAAGTAGACATTTACCTCATGATGTTATTCTAAAGATGAATATTTCATAACAAATATGAGACACGTACCATCGGCTTTACCTAGCAGGCATGTAACGATGTTAGTTTCTACCTCTCCAAAGATACCATTCAGAGGGAGAATTTAACACACCTATCCATGACTAGTTTTGTAAATTCCAAGTGGCTCTCAGTTAACACTATTGTAAACTCTTTATCGCTATCGCTAACATAAGTTCTTTTCTGCCAGAAAGCTTTTTTAAATAACATGGATGAGGGAGTAGTTCATTTTAACTTGAGAAATTGGCGAAGGTTTCACACAGCATTTTAACTGGATCTTGAAAAATTAGGGTGATGTTAATAGATAAAACTTTTAGGAAAGAACATTTCTGGCAGAGGAAATAGACATTGCTAAGGAACAGAGACTTGAAAGTGCACAGCAGTCTAAACAACGGCACTTAATTTTAGTATCCTTAGATTATAGGATGTGTCCATTGTCTATGATGGAGGCAGGTAGTAGTGGTTTGGGGAGAAACCATTGAATTAGTATCAGATCATGAAGAAAAATGAAGACTTTAGGAGAGTTTTCTAAAGGCAATAAAGAGACTTCATAGGTTTCTGAACAAATTCATATAAGTTTGGATATGTGTTTGAAAGACAATCCCTGTGGTCCTATGTTAAACATATTAAAAAGAAAACAATTGGAAATTTGGTACTCTTAAACAGGGTATAAAGAAACAATCTCAGTCTTAAATAACTATAAAGTAAAAAAATTAATAATGGAGTTTAAACAATAGCATGTGCAAACCCACTTTCAAGACTGGAACTAACAGTTTTAATATAAGTGAGTTAACTTAATGAAACCACATATTGGTTTGGTCCTTTCATTTAGGTCTCAAAATTTTTTCTTGACAGGTTGTTCATCCAGAAATATATGGATCCAAATGAGACCTGATGATTAATCTCATTCATCTCATAGATCCAGGTAACTTTCACAAGTTATTCCCTTGGTGCCCAGAGAGGAATTAGCACTTATTGAAAACTCAGGACAAGTGAGACTTTTTCCAACATGGTATCTATAGGAAATCATTCTGCCTCATTAATTCTCTTTCAAACACTCCTGCTTATCTTGGATTTCACACATTGATATGAAAATGATTTAAGATAAACCTTAAGATAAAGATAAATTGAAGATAAAACTTAAGATAAGCTTCAGTTTCTCCACATGTATGAATGGCCATTGTTCTCTAAGGTGCTCAGGGGTTTAGTCTCCTAACTGCTGCGCTGGATGAATTGGTTCATGCTGCAAGGCCTCAGGCTTTGCTTGTTGCTGTGCCCTTCTGTAATGGCAGTTGCCACAAACTACAAACTGAGGTTCATCTCAATGAAATCCCACAGAAGGCCTGGTGCTATGCTGGGCTTTGTTTTGGTAGCTCATTTTGCAAGGTTAAAATCTTAAGGAAAAGAAAGGGTGTCTTCTGAACCATTTGTTTTGCTTTGATTGTGTCTCAATTCCAACTTTATGTTCTAATCTTCAAAATGAAGACACTCACAAATTTTTAAACAAATTGAAAGAAACATCCTTGCTACCAAGAGAAGAGTGTTACCACTGTGTAACTGTGTGATGCATCAGATACAAAAGGAAACCAAATAGGAAGTCTTTTCAATTTGATTCAGGACTAAGTTTATGATATGGAGAGATTGAGATTTAATGCAGAGATGTATACCCTTAACCATCATTCTCACGGTTCCTCTTTTCCCAGGCTATCATTGCATGCCAATATAGTGATTATTGTTAAGCATAATGTAACCATTGTGATAGAATGAATTATTATTAAAATAAACTATCATCAATCCCAGGATAGGAAAGTCTATTCATTGACAGAGCCTGTGTAAAAATACTTCCAGCTGGACCACTGTGTTAAGCTGCATGAATTCAATAGGCTCTAACTCTGAAATAACTGATGTCTTTTTTTTTAACATCTTAAAGCTGTCTTTCTTTAGTGTTTTTTGTGTCTAAAATATCAGAAGAATCCAGAGACACTGGCACCACCAATATACACAAATGTGATTATCAAAATTTATTTGAAGCACTCTTAGTAATATTTATGGGGTTTTTTTCTCTGGAGTCACATACACGTTATCATAAAACCTATAAAGTGTCAAATCCAATATACTGACTTAATGGATAAAACACAACATGTGGAATTAAGAATCAAATTTTGTTCTTCACTTTCCTAGGAACATAATGGGTGTCTGGAGAGAGATTTGTAAAATTATGTAGTGACCTAATATTCCCCAACTCTCCAATAAGGATACAGATAATTACATGCACATGACTGCAAATATAAACTATGCTAAGTCCCACAGTCAATGAGATATAAGTAAAAATATTTAGGGTACCTTATTCCAAAGCACTACAAATAAAATATTACTCTTATGCCACGCCAATGAGAAGAATGATCTGCTTAAGAAAATGTCTTTCTTATCATTTAAAATTAGCTTTCAATCATTTATTGCTCCCCCTCCCCCCATAATTAGCACGGACATTCTTATCTAAGGGAGGAATATAATGAAATCTAATCCCATCAGAACTTTGCAAGCCTGAATAAAGATGGTGTTTTTTTATTTCATTTTAATAGTAACATTTAGTATTTCCATATTCTTTTTGAAACTAATTTTACTGAAAATGGGGTGCCAAAAAAATGTATACACATTTTAAGCGATGTTATCTATGCTCAAGCAGTTCCCCATAATTAGAAGTGTCTGGACACTGATGGTAACCACCTTGAGCACCTCTTGTAATTGCAGAAGTCAAATGTGACTTGTATTCATCTTTGCTATCAGTATATATTGAGTATTACAATTAATACAGTTTTTTCCTTTCTTAAAATGTGTATAGATTTTTTTTGGCACCCTCTGTATTAGAGTCTCTGTGTTCAAGTCTGATTTCTACAGTGCTCTACTTAATGGATCAAAATGTTTCTAGCAGGAGAAAGACATGTTTGAGACCCACTGGGAAAGAACTGTGTTTTAGTTTACATTAACAATAAATATAAACACATTTTATTTCAGTCTTCTCACCTGAAGAGTAGTCATAAGAAGCCTCATGAAAAGAGAAGTTCCACAGTAAAAAAAAATAAATTAAAAAAATGGGGGAAATGCACTGTATTCTACCCAATCTGTACTAGAATCTTCAGAAATCACAGTGACATGAGAAAAAATTTTAAAACGTTCTAAATTCTGTGTTTCCTGGCTTATCCAATTATAAAATCTTCTTTTGGGGAACAGCTATTAACATTCTTCATAACAATCCAATGGAATTCATTTTGAGATTTGCTGGCATTGTACCATTTACACAATATTCACATTCAACTTCACCTTTAAGCCTCCAAAATTTCACTACATCTTGGTACAGCCACCTTCAGAGGGGTTTTTTCTGACTTTTAATAATAAGGAAGTAGCAACTTGGGTTGAAAAATGATATGTTAAGCTTATAGACACTATGTGAAATAAAGACAGCTATCACTTACTGAGAACCTTTATGGACTAAGTACTCTCCTAGATAGTTTAGTATTTCAAAATCCAAAATACACTTCATGACATGAGTATTTTCTCATGAAGAAGATGAGCCTCTGAAAATGTAAGCCATTTGCTTATACTGAATAGGCACAGAAACAGCATGTAAACTTTGTCTCCAATATCCAGACGTTTTCCTCTTACTAACCAATATCTCTACACGTGGAATGATGGAGTCAAAACTCAGTTGCAGATAAGTTAGGGAACATGAGGATGAGGAGCTTTTTGAACTGGGCTTAGATAGCAAGATATTCTGGGAAAGGGCTTCCCAACTCCTGGTTTATGATTAGGAGGGCAACTATTTCATTAAATAAACTAATTTGCCCCCTTTTCCCCATAAAGAAATGACAGAAGCAGCATCAAACTTCTCTCCCCTCACTGCAGTTGTATGGCCTCACTCCAATGTCTCAAACATCTGTTGCCTCCGGGGATGCCCAGCTGTTCACAGCACTGCATTTCGGGGCTCTACCTGTCATCCAGTGCTGACCCCCCATCTCACCCCCATTGCAAAGCGGTCTCAATCACTTTGCCCCGTTAAATAACCATTCCTTTGTTAGAGATCAATTAGGGCTAAACAAATTCAATACCTTTTTTTTTAAGCATAGCTAATATTTACTTTTGTGGCCCTATGAAGATTGATAAGAGTTAAACACTCTCAAAGTGAAGAAGAAAGAACAAAAAGTAGTATTCCTAATCAAACTTTTAAATTTTTTCTTTGATCCTCTATTACAATTTCTTTCTTTCTCTTCACAGTTTTCTTTTAAAGTCCTTTTTTCTCAATGGGAAATTGCTGCCATGATTCTACTAGGTGAAATATGAGAACCGTTAATAATCATAAGTGACAATAAAATTAGGTATTCCTAATCTTTCACTCTAATTTGAATGGATTTCTATTTACATAAATATGTCTTGTACTTACTGCAGCACTTTTCCTATGTTGTTAAAGTATGGAAATTACAGTTTCCTAATTTTAATAGTTATTTGGCATAATGTTGTTAAGACACCTTCCAAAGTACCTCATGTATTCCTAAGAAATGTTATTTACTGAAATATCTGAGTGAACAAAATAATGATAAATGTTATTCAAGGATACATTAGTTGGCTCTCCCCACAAAAATTAAATTACTAATCATAGTGGATAGTTTCTGTTAAAGCAAGGCTCAGCATAATGCTATACCAAACACTACAGAATTGAGATGCTAATCTATGTAGAAATCTGGCATGCATGAAAAAGACAAGAGCCGTGTAGAAGCTTGCTTTTGGTTCAAAGCTGTTCCTTCTATATACTGCATTACATATATACTTCAAAATTTCTAAGAGGCTGGATCCTAAATGTTCTCACAACAAAAATGCAATCATTATATGACATGATAGAGGTGGTGATTGTATTGCAATATATAAATGCATCACACCAACACATTGTACCTTAAACTTACACAATGTTACTTGTCAATTATGTCTCAATTTTTAAAAAAAAGCTAATTTAAGCAATCGTGTCATCAAAAATCTCAAAAATTAACATGAAATTCTTCAAAGTAAACTCAAAGTTGCTCCGTTTTAAAGAAGCTATATTATATAAAAGATGATTTCAGGGTAATTTTCCAAATTCAAGAAAACAGTGTTAGAAATGTTTTGTTTTGTTTTGTTTAAATTTGGAAGATACTGAACTAGAGAGGTATTTATTTAATATCACATAAAAAAATGAATGAATTTGCCTTTAAGCTTCAGTATTCACTTTATTTTCTATGTATGGGGTATATTAGTTACTCCAGTTACAGTTACCCAATTAAGTTTTATGTGCTGATTAGAATCATTTTATAGATACACAATTCTTTCCACAAAATATTTGTATTATTCTTTCCACAAACTTCGTTATTATTCTTTCCACAAAATATTTGTATGATCCAGGATTCATCAAGTTAGAGGGGCCATAGGCCACCCAGGATATTTCATAACAGAAATTTGACATGGAAAATTAGACTAAATTTGCTAGAAGACCTGAAAAGAAAACTTCCGGAAGATGAGGCAGCCCCGAGAACAGAAAATACATAAAGCTACTAACACCCTTAGGGACAAGGGTAGGAGTCAGTGTTACTCGAAGCCAGGATGTGGGGCCATCAGCAGTCCTGCCAGACAACTGCTGAGAACAGTGAGAGCGAGGCTCTCTCAGTGGAGCTGAAACCCTGGAAGAGACGCTCCCTTAAGAAGGGAAAGGAGAGACTAGCCTGGCCTTGGCCTTGTCGCCTCTCATTAAACCCAGCCAGAAGCTAGTTAGCAATGGAGCCTGGAAACCATAGTTTTCAGGACTCGGTTCCTGAGACACAGGCAGGAATAAATTTGAGAACAATAGACTAAAGGACAGTTTTAATCATATAAATGAGACATTTCTATTTATCCTAACAAGATAAACATGCAGAGAATATTAGAAGTGTAAGCATAAATGGATCTATTTTAACATTTTCAAATGATAAAGAGCGAATTATCTAATGTTTTGAACTTTGCTTCATTCAGAGCAGCTCTTTGGTCACTGAGCCATTGACATTATCCACATAAAAATGAAATTAACTAAATGTCACATTGCAGAACCTGCTCCAGTTTGAAGTGAAAAAAATTGAATTCTCCCCTTAAATCAAAAGAACTAAGTCAAATAAAACATCATAAAATAATTAAGTTATAAAGCATTATATATTTCTTACTAAGGACACAATACTAAAGTGTGTTTACATGAGTCGAGTGTGTGTCTTGTTTATTTTAAAACTATGTTTTTGCAGTCTTTGAAATAGCATCCATTGGTGATAGAAAATTAGCTAGTTGTTTCTGCAAAAAATGTCTGTACAAAAAATGTAAGACTAGATGTTGAAACATTTTTAGTAAGTTAAACACCCAGAAAATAAAACAATTTCTTCATCAAAAAAAAGAAGGAAAGCTTCATAAAAACATACCATGAAAATTGTTTTCATTACAGTAATCAAACTTCAATCTCAGAGGTAACACTAGTTAATTTGAACTCTTAGTGATATGGTAGAAAAGTAAGTCCTCTTATTACAGTAAGCAAAAAAAAAAAAAAAAAAAAGCAGGGTCACAGGAAGTTCGGGGAGAAAAGGAAGGAGGAAATAAGGAGAGACAAAGGAAAGAAGAGATGAGGTCATTCTTAAGAAAAGGTGCAGCTACAGCCGATTGCAATGGATTATACATAATATTATTAGCACTGTGGGCAGGGAAAAATCTCTACCCCCTGTGTTGCCATGGCAGTTCTGACAAGGGCCAAGTAAGGAAGAGGGAGTCCCACATCAGGAGGGGAAACAGTAGTCAAGGAAGACTCACCTTGGGAACGCCTATAAAGACACCCCTAAAACGTGAATATTTTGTGCCCTCATTCTAATAAAATTCTAAGCCTCTTTGTTCTTCAGGGCAGTTGCTGTTCTTCTGGGCCTGCCCATTGTCACGCCATTTTGAGAATGTACTATTTCCTTTCTTTTAATAATTTCACCTCTTGAATGACTTGTTTGGTGCTTCCGTGAATTCTTGTCTGTGTTATTACCAAGAACCAGTTCTCTGATAACTCTGATGGCTAAACTAGCATTAATATTAAAATGTAACATATCAAAGTATTTCCATGAATATAAAGCAAACTGAAGCATATTTTGAGACACTGTTATATTAGCATTTAAACTAAATTGCTTGGGTAAATAGTACATTACAGATAAACTCAAAGTATAATTAAGATGTCCCAGACTTCATCAACCTGTGACTCCAATATAAAGTCATATTTGTATTTTTTAATTTTTTTTTAATATCCAAACACAATGGTCCTTGAGGTCCCATCACCCAAAGTTGTAGGAAACACATTTTTCTACTAGGTTCACTCTCCAAAAATTTTTGGAGATTCTTGAAAAATGAATTACTTTAGTCCCCTTGGAAGTTGTTTTTCAAGCTCAAGAAAACTTGTTCCAAATGAACCCTTCTCTCGAGCTATCACTTTTCTCTGTTTGCCCTACAAGTGAACACTAATGATGGCAAAATAGAATCACTTATCATCTCCTAACTGTCTTCCTCAGAATGTTTGCTGGTCTTTTCACATTGCTTCTCCAGCATTCATTCTTGAAAGGCCAGTTAAATCCAGGCAACATTTAAAGATTTGCTGAAGGCTTAGGACATGAATGCAAAAGAGGAGAGGATAACTTTCAAAATGCATGTTTGATAGCACTGCTCCCAGAGTCAAGTTGAGCAAGCCACTCCAAATAAGGTTCTCTCCAGATTAACCCTTCCCTTTGGATGCACCAGCCATGCTGTTTGAGAACTGGTATATGTCCTGCCAGTGTCATCTCCACCCAGTCTTAGTCCTAAACCAGATGCAACACATAATCCAGAGTTGCTACTCAAACCCATGCTGAAGACAGACTACATTGTTGTGCAAAGTAATGTGATTCCTTATTGCTCTGAACATATTGATTTCGAAGTGAGATTTAAGCTTTCTCTTTTTTTTTCAAAAATTTTTTTTCAGTTACAGTTGACATACAATATTATATTAGTTTCAAGTGTACAACATAGTGATTGGACATTTATATACCTTATAAAGTGATAAGTCCCATTAGAGTTTTTTCTCCCCGCTCCCCTTAAAGACCAGTCTTCTAAGTAATAGTACTAGTGGCAATATGTTGCTGAGGAAACAGGGCCTGGTTTGACCCCTTTGGGGGTTGAATGACCCTTTCACAAGGGTCGCCTAAGACCATCGGAAAACAAAAAGATATTTGCATTACGATTCATAACAGTAGCAAAATTACAGTTATAGAGTAGTAACGAAAATAATTTTATGGTTGGGGGTCACCACAACATGAGGAACTGTATTAAGGGGTCGTGGCATTAGGAAGGTTGAGACCTGCTGGCTTGGAATGTCCCCTGTCCCAGTGCCTGAGTTTGGAATATCCCCTGTCCAGTTCCTTGCCTTAGATAATTACCCTGAAACTTATGCTTGTTTACTGATCACAATACTCTTTGCTTACTGATCACAATACCCCATGCTTAGGATCACAATCTCTATGGCCTAGCGTTCTTTTCAGGTACTGTCATCACTTGGGTTGATGACCATGTTGGAGAGCCATGTCGCCTGAGGGAAGACTCCATGCAGACCCCCAGAACCATCATGTGGCCTATGGAGGAGTACCCAGATTTTCCCTTAAATATCCCAGGCATGTCTGATAAGGCAGTTTTTGGAAGTGTTAACCCGCTGCCGTCTCAGACCACCAGTGCGCTGATAATATGACCTAACTCCTGCGATCGTCTATTAGCTGAGGGGCTCAGGCAGCATAAGCCCTGGACTCGTTAGGCCTCCGCTTTCACTGACATCTTTAAATTAATTCCACATTTCTCACCTTTAGGTGTGGGAGAGCAGCTCCCGCAGGTCCAGGGGTTCCCTCAGGTGGAGGCCTAGTCGGGCGAGGAAAAAAAGTGCGGAGACACAGGAGTCCTTTCTCAAGAAGAAGTGCCTCACTTTATTTTACAGCATGCTCCTTTTTATACCCGGCAGTTTAACCATTGTTCCATTAGTATCAGGGTTTTATGTCCTCATAATTCTTATGCTCCAGGGTACAGCTATACCTTTTCTATGCTAAAGACTAATTTATCCCAACTACGCCCAAATCCCTCCACCTACAATGACTACTACCAAGGCCTGAGCCTCTACATAATCGCCTAAAGGATGGTTACCATGACCACCCAACATTTATTCTAGAAACTTGTCTAAACAGGACCTTAAGATTTACAGGGTGTGTACTTTGACCTTTACTAAGAGACTAGTAGTGTGACTAAAATTGCCTTTAGTGTATAAAATAGAATTATTGTGATATATCTATTAGAAGGGGAACTTAAATTCTTTAAGATATAAAGTAGTATCTGTTTCTCAGTCAGAGCTTCAGAATTTGTCACAATTGCAGTGTGCTTGGCCATGTCAGATACTGAGGTGCAGCCGGCTCCTGGCATTTAGGGTTTTAGGAATATTAACAAGACTCAGAGCACCTCTTCATGCAGTAAATCACATTGCTAACTTTTTCATGTACACTCTCTTTAGACCTTCCCTAAAGTTGATGAAGAGAATTACGGGGATTAACAGTAAAAAAAAATAATAATAAGCATCATTCCTTCCTATAGAGGCATTTCTACATAATCATAATATTCAAAATTAATCTTAGAAGAATTAGTTTTTGTAATAATGTTAGGAAATAAAATATTTCTTAGGAACAACACACAAAAATATTAAGCTCAGCTTTTACAAAATATCATGGAGTGATATTACTTAATACCCATGATATCTTCTTTTTGTAAGCAAATCTTGTTTTTATTTAAGGAAATTCATTCTGTTGACCAAATATTTATCCTCTGTCTTTATGTCTTCCTCCTTATTTAGCCGCACTCTGAGCATACGAAGGCCACTATAGTACTGGAGTCACTTGCGTAATTCCCGTTTATCACTCAACCTGCTATAATCTGGCCTCTATCTTAACTATTATACTCAAATTATTAGGTTGTTGGAAAAGTCATGACGTATTTTTGCAATGAAAAACAGAAAAAAATACGTTATGCCTTTTTCGACAACCCAATATTATCACTAACATCATTCAAAGACTGTCCAGTTTCCAAATCAAATGGATGACTTGCAGACTTCATTGTTTTCAAACTTTTGGGGGAATTTTCCCTTTTCACATATGCTTTAAACCTCTATCTCAATCTGGGGCTTGACACCCCTCTGCTGTCTCACCAATGGCAAGCTACCTGATACAGGGCGCATTGAGGGATGCTGAGTGGGGCCATTTTTCTCGTTTGTGGCCAAATGTTTTGCCTGTTTATGCCTTTAGCTTCAATCTATCATCTGCTTACTAAAAATTCTCAAATCTATAATTCTAATTCAAATCTCTAGAGAAACTTATGATTTGTTTCCACATTAATCAAGCACAGATCACTCAAATTTAGAACTCCTGCTGGAACGATCATTGTATATTGCCTTCCTACAACCGGTTGCTTATCTCCAAACCATCCTACTGACTAAACCAAACTGAGTGTCACCCTCGATTTCTCCCTTTCTTTTTTTCCCAAAAAGATACCAAACCTTGTAGATTGGACCTCTTGAATACATCATGTATCCTTTCCGTCCTTTTCATCCTATATTATTGTTTTTGCTAACATCAGTTTTGACAATAATTTCACAATGGCCTCTTATGTGGCCTTTCTATATCTTTTCATTTTTCCTTTCAAATTATCCCCCATATTGCTTTCAGAAAGAATTTTCTAATCCATTAATCTTCTATCTCATTAATCTTTAATGATGCCCCATCTATCACCTACTGGTTACATTTTAACTCCTTAGCTTAGATTCACATGTTGCTTTCTTCCTACCTTAGTGGAATCATCTCTTGATACTGTTTCCCCTTTTAACATTCCAAAATATACTTGCAATTCACTCACTACACTGCACTTATATATTCAATGTGCTTTCAGTTGGATTCCCTACCTAAAAGGGGTGCCTTTCCCAAATATGCTTGCCTGGAAAACTTCATGGCTATTCATTTGCAGTCAAAATGTTTGACGCCTTTGTGCCTCCCACAGTTGGACAGATGTGGGTATACATCATATGTTTATACCAATTTGTAGCTTATCCCATCATAGTGATTGTAACATTATTTTTAATTGTTGGTTTGCTTGTGTCTCCATTAAGGACCAAGCCACCTAACCTAAGAGTGGAGATGATAGCCTCTCCTGGTGGTACGCATTGTACCTAACATGGTGCTGGACATTTAGACACTCAATAAATGTTTTCTTAATAAATGAATGTTATATGGATGCTTAATATTTACACATATTTGATACTCAAATAAATGCTCATTATGTTTTCATTATGTACAAAATAATTAATTTATTCATTTGACTAATATTAAATGATTACCATATACCAGGCAATGCATAGGACACTAGGAATAGAGATAAAGTGAAAATGGGAGATCAAAATTGGTCTATAGTGAAGCTTAGATTCCAGCAGAAAATAGAAAATAAATAAATAAACCAATAAATGAACAAGAACATTTTAGATACTGTGAATCCAGTAAAACAGACAACAGAGTTCAAGGTGTGACTAATTTTATTTGAATTTTCTGAGAAGTTTTCTCAAGATATGACCCTTTAGTTGGACCTGATTGGACAGAGGAGCTAATTATTTGAAGATATGAGGAAACATCTAATAATACAGACAGTACAAAGAATTTTGAATCAGGAATAGAAACAGAAAAGGGAAGCAAAAGAAGTAAAAATGTGGTAGAATAAATATGAGGTAAGAAATGTTGGCATAAGACAAGTAATACAGGGCCTTGTAACACATGTTATGGAGTCTGGATTACTATTTTTTTTTTTTCCTAAGTGTATGGGGAAGACATTGGAGGATTTTATGCAGGGGTGTGATGTGGTTTGTTTCTCATTTTGAAATTATTGCTCTGGTTGTAGGGAATGGATTGTGGAGAAAAGAGTGATTAGTTAAGAATCTATTACATAAAGTTAAGAGAATAACAATGGTTTCTTGGGTTTAGTTGCAGCCATGGAGATTGAAAGAACACAATTATTTTGGAGGCACAGTTGATAGTCCTTGTTGATGATGGGTTGCATATGAAATATGAGAGAATCAAGGCAGTTTTGCTTTTTAAATTTATTTTTTTAATTTAATTAAATTAATTAATTTTTATTTTTATTTTATTTCTTTGCTTATTATGGGCTTGGCCATCTGGATAAAACAGAGAATCAAGGGGCCGGCCAAGTGGCTCAGTTGACTAAGAGTGCGAGCTCTGAGCAACAGGGTCGCCAGTTTCATTCCCACATGGGCCAGTGAGCTGTTAACAGGTGGAAGGATGGTTTAGCTGGTGAGAGCACGTGCTCCTAACAACAAGACTGCCTGTTCGTCTCCCACCCTCAACTAAGATTAAACATGGCACCTTGAGCTGAGTGTCTGCGAGCTGCCTTTAGGTAGCTGGATGGCAACTGGACTTGGAGCTGAGCTAGCTGTGCCCTCCACAACTAAGATTGAAGGACAACGGCTTGGCTGTTCCCCTTCCCCAATTCCCCAATAAAATCTTTAAAAACAAACAATAAAAAAGACAATCCAGTAGGAGCAGGTTTAGGGGTAATATCAAGAATACAGCTTTGATCTATTTAGCTTGAGGTGGCTTATTGGAATTCAAGTGAATATATTAAATATAATAGTAGTTTGATACTGAAGGAAGATTTATAGCTAAAGGTAAACAGTTGTGAGTCAATAGGATACAAATGTTGTGTGAAGCCAGAGAATTATAAAAGGCTTTTCAGAGACAGCATAGTTAGAGAAGAGTGTAGTGCTTAGGACTAAGCCCGGGGTCTTAGAATTAGATGTCAAGCACAGGAGCAGTACCTAGTAAAGAAGACAGAGCTAGAGTAGTTACTTGGTAGAAGGAAAACCAGGAGATTGTGGAGTTCTGAAAAGCAAGAGGAAAAAAAAAATCAACAAGAATGAGATGTCAACTAATTGTTGCTGAAAGAGCAAATAATACGAAGAGTCATAAAGAGTGATAGTTTTCTTTGGCAAAATGGAGATCATAAATAACTATGACTAGAGTAGTTTCAACAAAGTGTATGGGAAGGAAACCCACATGGACTGGGTGGGGGAGACGCTGGAATCATCATTATGATCCCGCATACATGGGGCTCTTTCTGAAGGACACTGCTTCACATCAAGCCTTTGCAAACCAGGAAACTTAAGACAACTCTGATGTGTAACTTACAAACCTGCTCTTCTCCTCCATGACCAGAGATGATTAGGTAAAGCCTTTGAGGTAGTTTGGTCTACCTTAACTAAAGCCCAATGATAAGAAGCCAGATCAATCAAAGTCTCTCTCTCTGGTCTGACTTTGAAGTTAAAACCATAAGCAGTCAATGGAAGTTGAAGATGTGAAGATACACAGGACAAGGCTTGAGACAGGAACTTTGAAGGGTTCTAAAACAACTAAAGTCACAAAAAAAGTATCAGCTATGACGTATAAAAAAAGCTATTCAGGACAGAGGATAAGACATCCACTTCTTAGCTACAAGATCCATGGTGGCTGGAAGAACAGAGATGAGATTAACTACAGCTAAAATCCACAACCTCCTGATGCGTCATCTCTAAAATGCATCATGTTCACAACTAACTCCATTTCCAGTTTTGGTACTTTGGTTCCTGCTCTCTCATGAGGTCTGATCCCTTGGCTCCCATAGGCCTAGCTTATCTTTGTTTACCACTGTCACATTTGCATCCTTATAATAAACTCTTAACCCTGGAGATTCCTGAGCACGTTTCTGTTGTGTGCCACCAACAGATTCTCACTAATACAAGATACTATATACAAGGAATGCTTATCAGATGCTTAAAATAAACAAGCCAGATAATAACCACTGATGGGGCATTCATAAAATTGGTAGATTCAAGAAGTCATGTAGAAAATAAAAAGAGAAACTATTACTATACTTCTTAGAGTTGATGAATATGTGTTGATTCATTGAATTATTTGCATTGCACTCCCTCACTTTACATTGGAAAATAATGGAAGTGTTGAAAAACGGAAGGCAGGTCATTTGATCCTTTATAGCAGGAAGGAACAGGGATATATTTAATTTTTGCTGCTAAGTTTTATTGTTACTGATCATTGGGAGAAACTGATAAGTTTAAGTCTTACTCAATTATGTGTGTGATTGGAGTCAAGGAGAGTTTTTCTCTCCAGAGAAATCTCATAATCCAAAACTTTTTAAAAAATGAGATGTAGTTGGCTATCTCATCTTTCCTTGTTTTATTTTCCCAAACATTGGTGGCATTTTTGCCAACAGAATTTTTTCTTCATCTAAGTATACTTGATACAGGAAGACAGAAAAAGTGCTGTTTCCTCTATCAAAAGAAAAAAAAAGAAAGAAACTATATGCTATGGTTGAAGATGAGAGCAGTTCTTAATTAGACTTAAAGGGAAGTCTCTTAGTAAAACACTGAAGCTTTAGAAACTTACATTCTAAACCCTGGTAATATGGAAGGCCAAAAATAAAAAATAAAAAGATTATAACAAAGAGATTTTGTAAGAGATTTTTTTATAAAGTGCTGAAAGATTGTCAAATTAAGTCTCCCAAAGTTGTATTATGAAAAAGCTGTTGATTAGGATCCTGAAACAAGGCTTCTCAACCTTAAACATATAACAAATCTTCTCTTAAAAATGCTAAATATACTCTGGCAGGATGTCAAGGGACTTTTCCACCATTCAGATAATGTGGCCTGGTGCTCCTTCAGCTAAGCTACCATTAAGGTTCCAAACAGCTGCAATGCAAAATCAGGGGTGCCTCTGTGCCTGTTTTTGTCACAATCTGTTCACTAAAGAATCAAAGAATTCCACAGGAAGTGTAAGTTTTTTTAGGAAAGGTGGGGACTACCAGTATTTGATATTTTCTTCCTGCTCTGTAAACAATCCCAGAGAAATTATTAAATTGCTTTTCACTTCAACTAATGGTGTAACTTAGAGTGCATTGCTCCACACTAAAAGAGGAGATGCAATGAATGACAGATTTCTCCATATTTGCTAAATGCTTCTTGATTATTTTGCATATCTCTTCCTTTAAAAACTTCCACATTTCTGAAAATAGATAAGACTGTTTTTCCTAAATATCATATACTCTGGATATAAGTAAAAGAATAACAAACCATAAAGTTAAAAGTGGCCTTTAATTTATTTCAAGGGGCCGGCTGAGTGGCTCAGTTGGTTAAGAGCTTACTCAAGAGTGTGAGCTCTGAGCAACAGCGGTTTGAGTCCTGGCCCAAACTGAGCAGCCGCTGAGCTGCCAACAGGTGGCAGGATGGCTCAGCTAGAAAACATAAAAAAATTTAAAAAAAAATAATAACTTTACTTCAATAACTTACTGATGCTTCAGTCCCCATCAGCATAATCCAGTTGTTCAAATCCATATCTGAATGTCTTTAATGGAGAAACTACTTCTATTTTTTAAACTTCTCACATGAGACATCTGATTTTTTTGTAAGTCCTATTCAGATAAAACATACTTTCACCAGACTTTCACCAATGATGTTGTTCAAGTCGGCTAATGCAGCACACTTAGCACATGAGCCTGTGACATTAAGAAAGGACTCTTGCACATATCTGGTTTTATTTTTACTTCCACAGTCATAACAAAAGTATAACAACCTATGAGTAGGGTGACCATATATCCCATTTTGCCCGGGCAAGAATAAAGCGTGCCTCTCCTTTTTTAATCCAAGTAATTATTACTCATATCCTTTCAGTTTCAAAATGGTCCCATTTGGACAACACATTGTACAATCTCACCCTAACTATATAGATTATTTATCCTCTTCCAGCTTGGTCTGTGAGCACTCTTTCTAGAGTTCCATCAACTTATTAGCCACCTCATCTTTATCCTTTCTAATTACAGAGAAAATGCATAAGTAATTAATATAAAGTAACATTTGGAATGGATATATGGTCCAAAGACATACAATACGTGATTTGCTTTTCCTCTTCTTTCTGATTTCCATACCCTTTATCCTCAGTTATTCTCCTTTTGCTCCTCTTTTTGGATTCCCCTTACACACACACACACACACACACACACAGAGACACACACACACACAGAGATAAAGAAAATGTAATACATATATTACATTTATATATATATATTAATTTTACATATATTACATATATTTTTATATATTACATATATAATATTACATTTACATATATAATATATACAACATATATTATATATTATTATATATATATTATTATATCTATATATATCTCTGTCAGCAGACGTTTAGGTTGTTTTCAGATCTTATCTATTTTGAATAATGCTACAATAAACATAAAAGCTCAGCTATCTCTTCAAGATCCTGATTTTAATTCCTTTGGATAAATACCCAGAAATGGGATAGCTGGATCACATGGCATTTCTATATTGAATTTTTTTAGTAACATCCATACTGTTTACCATCCCACCAACAGTGCACTAGTGTTCTTTTTCTCCATATTCTCCCTGCCAATACTTGTTATCTTTTGCCTTTTTGATGACAGCCATTCTAACAAATGTGATGTGATATTTCATTGTAGTTTGGGACAAGGGTGGGGGATGCAGAGATGTTGGTATAAGAGTCACAGTTTCAATTACGCAGGATGAATAAGTTCTGGAGATCTAATGTACAGCACGGTGACTGCACATTAGAGGTAACAATACTGTGTTGCATACTTCAAATTCACTAAGAGAGTAGATCTTAAACATGGAAGGGAGGGAGGGAGGGAGGGAGGGAGGGAGGAAGGAAGGAAGGAAGGAAGGAGAAAAGATTTAAAACAGGAAAAAAAGAAAAGGAAATGAAAGAAAAAGGTAACTATGTATAGTGATGCATGTATTAATTAGCTTGATTATGGTGAGGCTTCAAGAGTGTATGTCTATATCAAAACATCAAGTTGTATACCTTAAATATATATAATTTATATTTGTCAATTATACCTCAACAATCCTGGGAAAAAAAGAGGAAGCCTAAAGTATATAAATAACAGATCATACCTAGAAAGAAAACTTGACCTTCTGACACAGGCTGTGTTCATTATATTTTACTCAGAGACCCCGCTGAAGTAACACAACATGAATCTTTGCTACTTATTTGCCTGCCATCTCTGCAAAAGGCTTTTTGGGGTATAAACCTAGGACCTACACTTAAGGGTTCTAGTTATATTATATTTAGCCTCTAATTGTTTGTACTCCATAGAGAACAGGACCTCAGCAGGGTCAGCTGCTTGAAATTCGTTTGCTTTGTTCGGTTTTTCATCTTAAGAAACACCTTGACTTGCTTCCTGATATAACACTAACAGGCTAAAAAATGTAGGCTTATATTTTATAAATAAATGCAAAGCTCAAAGAGCGGCATGTGTTTTCTCTTCCAGTGTAATAAAAATACGCTTCAATTATAAAACTATTACCTTCAAACATCTTTCTAAAACTATAATATAGTTATATTTATAGGTGTTGCAGGTATATATATACACATATATAGACACACATATCTATGTAAATACATTATATGTATGTGTATGTGAAACTGTATAATAAATATAAAATAGATATTGTATTGTTTTAATAACAAGGAGAGAAATTTGGTTCAAATACATTCAATGAAAAAATATAATAGCTATCAAGTGTGGTGAATTAAGTAACAGCGATATATTACCAGTATTATCTGAATAATTCGTATAATAACACAAAATTATAAACTTGACATTACATTAAATAGATGATAAACAAGAACCTAAGGAGTTTCATTTTTTTTTAAATTTCAGAGATATTCACATTCGTTATGATTTCTAGTCATACATTTTTCTCTCAATTCTTGAAAATCAATGCTATTCAACTGCATCTAAAATGTACCATTCAGCAGACGTCTGCTTCAACAATATGGTTGATTAGACACCCCGTACAACATTCCAGTGAAACAACTAACATAGTATAAAACAGATATTTTTAAAATATTGTAAATGCACTGCTGCGCTGGCACAAAAGTAAGAAAGACATAAAGCTCCACATTGAAGTCCTATTAAGAATTTCGAGGGCCGGCCAAGTGGCGTGATGATTAAGAGCTGGCATGTGACACCAGAGGGCCCCGGTTCGGATCCCACATATGAGGGCCAGTGACACTGCCCTCTACAGCTAAGATGCTGAACAACAGCTTGACCTGGAGCTGGGCTGCTGAGAGTCGCCTGTGACAGCGTAGGCTACAGCCCCTGAGGCAGTGGGTTGCCATGGGCTACCGTATGTAGCCAGCAGTCAGCCTGAGCGGCCAGCAGCCACCGTGAGTGGCCAGGCAAAAGCCAGCGACTGATGTGCCTCGCCCGGGAAGAGCGCAATGATGGTGCCAACTTGGGCCAGTGAAGCAACGTCCTCCACAACTAGACTGAAGAACAAAACAACAGCAACTTGTCTGTCCCCATCCCCCCAATTCCCCAATAAAAATCTTAAAAAAAAAAAGAATCTCGGGATGTAACTTAGTACCAAAGACTGCTTTCACCCTGATGGTTTCTCCTAGACCCTGGAGGGGATAAGTTTTGATGACTGTGGGGGTCATGAGTAGTAGGTGATAAAGCCAACTTTCCTGCAAAAGGCTGCCAGTCAGTGAATCTAAAGAAAGGACACATGGGTGTTTAGGTTACCATTATTTCAGCTTTGCTGTGTTCAAGTAAGAACATTTTTTAAATGAAAAGCTCATAAACCAGCAGGGTGGATGTTAGGATAATGATTATCTTTGGGCAGAAGTGAGGGAGTGGGCACCAGTGGACCCCTGGTGATGTCCTATTATTTCACCTGCGTGATTGGCATGTTCATCTTTTGATAAGTCATAGTCCATTTTTTACTTATGCACTTCATTATAGGTAGCTGATATTTTCATAAGCATTTTGTTAAGTAAGATACAAAAAAAAATTGAAATAAAATATTCTTAAGTTGAAATTCTCCCGAGGTTCTGAAAGAAACAAAATTATTTCATGGAGAAATCAATCTAGAAATCTGGCCTCAAAGTATCTGTACAGATAAATTTTCAAGAAAAATGAGACACTCATAGATTGGAAATTTAACAAACACACAAGTAAATGAGGTACCACGAACAAAAAGCAATCAAAACAAAGAGCAACTGAAACAAACCCTCATGAAGTACAGATACTAAAATTATCCGACTCTAAAATAAATATGATTTATGTTTGAAAAAATGAAAGATAAGATTGAAAATATAATCAGCAAAGAGATTTAAAAAGAAATACATTTTATATATATAAACAAGATTATTACATATATTTGTATATATGATGAATAAAAAGACAAAAATACAAATTTTAGAAAAATTTTAAGCTGTAATAACATCACTATATCTAGAAAAAAGTGGAATTACCGAAGTTACTGGGATTGACATCAAAATGGTAGTAAAATTTATTTCTGGATGGTTAGTTTGAAAGATGAGGGGAAGAAGACTTTTATTTATTTCTATATTACAAACAGAGAACATAATGGATGAGTTTACATTCCATTTTTTTGTGACTTAATTTCTTGAGTATTAATTAGTATTTTAAAAATTAAGATCTAGTCAGAATTATCAAATTATATAAAGTCTAGATAAAAACACCACTGGAATTGGTAATTAGGAGGTTGCTGACTCTCAAGATTGGAGTTTCAGTGAAAAAGTGGAAGAAATCATATTGCAAAGTTTGAGGAAGACTATCCCGTCAAGAAGTGGAAGTATTATATATGGGCTGCTCATGTAGGAACGTTATCCATAAAAGGCTAACTTGGTGATTGATGAAGGAGGTAAGAAGGGACAACAAAGAAAGAAATGAAAGAAAACTTAACAGGAATGTCTGAAACTGGAAGCATAAATTGATAATGAAACAAATAACAGCTGAACAAAGTGAAAGGAAGCAAAAGCACATAGGAAATGTGTTAATATTTACATAATGCTTACATTTTACATTTGTCACTATTTTAAATACTTAGCAAGTGTTAATTCACTTAACCTTTACAAAATATCCATGAGGTAGGTGCTATAACGGTCTGCATTTTACAGATAAAGTTCTCATGGCACAAAGGGTCTTGACTTTCCAAAATTATATATAGAAAATTCAAATTCAGGCAGTCAGAGTTCTGTGTTATTAACAAATAATTTCATACTACAAGAAGCAACGTGGTGGAGGAAAAACAAAACAAAACAAACAAAACAACCGAGAAAAACATGAAGTTGTCAGATATAGGAACCAGTCTGCCTCCATTTAAACTCCTGCCCTTTATGCATCTGATAAACCTGCCCATGTTTTTATGTTTTTCAGTTCTTCCTGCAGAATGACTGGCAAGCTTTCAACTATAGACAGAAGACTAAATCCTGTCCAAAAATGAGACAAGAAAATTTCCTGGAAATGAAGAAGGAAAACAAGTTGGTATCTTGGAGCTAATAATAAAAGTTCTTCTTGATTCTCAGTGAGCCTCACTTTATCTGATTAGGCCTTGAGCAGGTGAAATAAGAGAGATTTCACAACTGTTAAGTCCACTGCAAATGTTGATGGGTCATTTTCATGGAATATTCATATATACTAAACAAATATTAGAAGAGTTCAACAGGTTCAACACCTTATGAATAATAAGAGATGCATTATAATCTTAGATATTATTTCAGGAGAAACCAATGCAACCGTTGGGGAAATATCTATATTTACACAAACACACTAGTAATAAAATTGAGAAGTATATATATATATATCCTTCCTTTCCTCAGAAGAAAGAATGATTTGGAAAAGACTGAGAACAGCCTGCAATAAAATCATCTGGACCTATCTCAGCATGGCACAGATTTGGTACTAGAAACGAGATAAGACTGGTTGACCACGTTCTCTGCTACTCTTCAGTAGCACAAAATGGTATCTGAGATCATGGATATGAATCATGATGGGGGGAAAGAGATACCCTCAGGAAGCAACAGGCGTACATGAGGAAGAACAGAGGAAGCAGCAGCAAAGAGGAGAAAGAACAGCTAATGGGAGTTAAGCATAGTAAATTGGAGATTACCTATCATATTATTTTTGTATATAAATCAAGCATTTGTTCACAACACCAGAGAATGTCAACTCAATTATATTCTTTATAACATTGGCATGTATAAGGTTTTTCTGTGTTTTTGCTTTTGTTTTTTTCAAAGTAGACAGAAATAATAAGTATTTAGCTGGTAGTGTGACTTTCAAATTACTAACATCAAAGGATATAAGACAGTTAAACACAGAAGTAAGGTACTAGCTCTTGGGTAATGAGCTCAGCTAACGGGAATAGACTCAGTTTTGCCACATACAAAACAGAGCACCATTATTTTCTACTATTGGATTTTTGTCCTGAGATTAGAGTTGTATAAAAGCTACAGAAGAGTAACTTCTATAAAATCTTTTTTTTGTTTGTTTTTTTCTTATTTGTAGGGGCTCATTAAAGTTTAAATGTTAATGCTTTGCAAGGCATATGCATTGTAGATATCTCCTATCAGTGGCTATGTTTAATTTGTTTATGGTGAATTTTGTCATACTGAATGTATAAATACTAATGTAGTCAATTTAAAAGCTTTTTTTAATTATTCGATTTTGTGTATATCTTATTTCTAAATTTAATGTTTTATTTTTCACATTCAGATTTTTATTTATTTGTTTTTACCAGTCATTTCTTCCCCATCCTACATAATTAGTTTCACATATACACATAAAATATCATTATCATTTAAAGGAAAATCTCAGTGTAAAAATGTAAATCACATATATTATTATAACAAAATTGTTTCATGGTTTAAAGGTTTATTCATAAAGAATTCATGCTGCTGTTATTTTATATTATTTATTCCTCATTTATTAAAAAATACATATATTTACAACATTTTTTTTCCTACAATAAAATGGCACCTCATTCCTTTAGATCATTACTAGTCCTAGGAACTGAACTTAATTCACATAGTCAATAAAATGTAAAGTGGAAGAACTAACATGGTTATTGCTTGATTTTGCCCAGAATAAGAGCCAGAAATTAATAGGCTAAACATCCTAGAAAGGAGAGTAGCCACAGAGAAGGTGATTATGGCAATTTAGCCATAAAGTTTATAAAGACTGATGATATTTTCAGCCTGCATTTTCTATTAAAAATAGCACAATACATTGGAATAATCATTATGTTTCAAAAGTTCCATTCCAGCCTATGTTCTACTTGACATGTAGTCCCTCAACTACAGTTTAGTCATCTGTTTTACTTTAGGATTGATTAAGTTCATATTTTATACTTATTTTCTATGCTATTTTTTCTCCAGAGGTTTTGAGAAAGTTGGTAAAATAACCGTATATGTTATGCTTGAAAACAAGAGATTTTGAAAGTGGAAGGAATGCTATTAATAATTACCCGAGAGATAAACCTGGGGTATAAACCTGGGTCATGCTAAGTAACGAAGACATGTGGTCACAACAAACTATGTATATTCGGATTAAACTCTTCTTTTTGATCTTTAAGCCCTAAATGTTAACACAGATCACATTCCACACTGTTCAGTAAGCTCCTCTACAAAAGGAAGCGTCAGTTCTGAATGATATATTTTCTAAAAACTTCAATGCAATATCAACCCATTAAATCAAAGTTGAAATAGAAGTAAAAAAGATAGCCATGTGTTTAAATAAAAACATGTATAATTTCAGAAGAATAATTTTATGTGTTTATACCATGATTACTAGGAAGTTCAGAAACAATTTGATTTAATTGTATGTACTTGTATTACTACTTTTTTCTCTCTTTCTAAAATGATTTTTAATTTCTATTTTTTCCTCTAATTAATTAACTAAATTCTCCAAAAATCTTTTGCTTTTTCTGAAGCTGCCGTCTGTAATTTTGGAAAGAGAAAAAAAAAATTGTCAATGAGTTAAAGCCCAAAATGTTCCGCAACAAAATAAATATTGTTATTCCAGATGTAACAATGTTATACTTATCAAGCATTTTAATAAATAAGATTTCTTCCAAATTCCTCTTTGAGTGTTATTTTAAAGTGCTATTTTAGTCTTCTGTTACCATGGTTACAAAAATAATAAAAACCACAATTTCAATTTGATGCTCATTTTCCTTCTCATTATTGTGACTTGGCACAGAACTCCCACTGATTGCATAAGAAGCTTTATGTGTGGGAGAAACATGTGGCTATTAAAGAAAGGACAAACATTCTATTTAACCCCTGTTCCTACAGTTTCTTTGCAAGATATTACCTTTCTAAAAAGTAATAGAAGCTCCTCCTAAACAGGGCAAAAAAAAAAAAAAGTGGCAAAACAAAATGTAACATAATTTGTAGATATTTCACAGTCCCCTTTCTCTATGGGCCTGCAGAATAAGATTTTCAAACACTGTTACCATCCATTGAATTTTCTTTTATAAAACATCAAACTAAAAACTACCGTATTTGCCGGCGTATAAGACGACTGGGCGTATAAGACGACCCCCTAACATTTCCACTCAAAATACAGAGTTTGTTATATACTCGCCGTATAAGACTACCCCCTCTTCCGCACACCTTCCACACACCAAATAAAAGGTAAAACAATATCATATTTGATTTCAACATTTATATTTATATTCAAATGCTTATGACATGCAGGAAAACTGTCACAAGGCTGTATGTAATGAAACATATACATAAATCGCGATTCGCGATTTTGCGCTATCATACTGGGTGTATGGTCGGCTGTGTGCGATTTTGCGAGTGTGGTAAAATCGCATAACAGCAAAATCGCATAACAGCCGAGCATACACCCAGCAGCGCTGCTGATGCCTGAACGGTATGTGGAATGAAGTGGGCGGGCATCGGGAGGCCACTATGGCACGGGGCAAGCACTATGGGTAGTCTATCTGAAATGTACCTGGCGTATAAGACGACCCCCCACTTGGAGGCATATTTTTCAGGGCCAAAAAATCGTCTTATACGCCAGCAAATACGGTAGTTTTGAAACTTAAAGTAAGAATCAAGTCCATCAACACAAAGGGCAATTTGTGTGTGTGTGTGTGTGTGTGTGTCTGTGTGTGTGTGTGTGTGTGTGTGTATCTCCAGAGAGAAATTCACATATGTGGATCTATGTAAAATTACATACCTTCACCTAACCAAAGACATAAGCATTGAATAAGTTGCCATCAGCCTGAGATGTATGTTAAAGTGTTGATTATTTTTCATATCCAAATATCTTCTTTCAATAACTCATCAGGGAACTCCTAAGCAAACACTATGAAACAGATGATGCCTGGATATGAAATTAGAAAAATTAAAGCAACTTTTTAGAAAGCTGATTTTAGGAACTTTGTTCTATGTTTCCTTTGAAATTCTTTTATTTATCAGGTATATCTGTCTTTAGAATGATGGTTGTCAACTCAGGACAATGTTGTCTAGAGACATTTTAATTGTCACAACGTGGGGGATGGGAGAAGTCGTTGCTACTGGCATCTAGTGGATAGAGGCCAATGATGCTGTTAAATATGCTATAATACAACCGGGGCAGCCCCCACCCCCCACCCCCACCCAACAGCAAAGAAGTATCCAGTTCATAACATCAACAGTGTGGATGTTAAGAAACTCTGCTCTAGATCAAGAATAGCAAAAGGTTTTAATGGTAAGAGTCCACTTAATCAGTAGTGGCTGTTAGAAGTGTTTTTCTTTCTCTTTCTCTTTCTTTCTTTCTTTCTCTTTCTTTCTTTCTTTCTTTCTTTCTTTCTTTCTCTTTCTTTCTTTCTTTCTTTCTCTTTCTTTCTTTCTTTCTTTCTTTCTTTCTTTCTTTCTTTCTTTCTTTCTTTCTTTCTTTCTTTCTTTCTTTCTTTCTTTCTTTCTTTCTCTCTCTCTTTCTCTCTTTCTCCCTTCCTTCCTTCCTTCCTTTCTTTCTTTCCTCTCTTCCTTCCTCCTTCCCTCCAACCTTCCCTTCCTTAGTTTGTTTTTATGAAAGATTTTGAGGCCATTTTCAATCATGAAGGAAATGATATTGGTATTTTAATGATGCTTGTCATTAAATTAGCCATCATTTGCATGCATTCATACACAACCAAAAGTCTACTACTGTTTACTGTACAATGTGATACAACAATGAAAACCATGTATTTGAAAATTTAGCAGAAGATCTTTAGGACCAATGCCTTATTTTATATCTAGATCATTATTGGTTGCTTAGATTTTTCACTTAGGATAGAAAAACAAGACAGAAATTAACACGGTGAAGTTTAGCAGGGTTTCTGGAAAGCATTTTCTAGGTTATACATATGGACCCATGGAAGTTAAGGCAAGGTTTCTTTACCAATTCCAGAGCATAAAATATTTCAAAACTATCCAAAATAACGTCTTGATGATGATGTCCAAAATCTAACACATTTGATTTCCTAAAGCAGCGAACAGTAAAAACATGGTTTGCAGAAAATGATACAGTATATATGAAGATCAGGTGGTAATTATCATCAGCTTTTATGTCTAATGGTGATAGGATGTTATTACAGTCGTCAGTCATATCTAGTAGCTGTCTTATAAACAAGTTTAAACATAGTTTGGGGGTAGCAGAGCTCAGCTCTGTGATTTAGGGACAAAAAAAAAAAGTATTTCCTGAAAGGTTCTAAACCTACCAAAGGAGAAAAACAAAATTACTCACACAGAGGTACAATTAACACTTGGTTCTCCCCTTTAGGTGTCTCTCCCTGAGTTTAATGCCTGGAGAAAGAAAGCAGTCTATTTCTAGTATTAAGTGTATTATCATTTCTATGAATTAACACATCATTTTTCTCCTCAAATTTTCCAGTGGTTTCCTGTCTCTGAGTAAAACAGAAGGTCCTTAGGAGAGTCCATAACATCAACAGGATCCAGCGATCCTTCACCAGCACCATGACTTCACCTTTTTCTTTCACTCTCACTCTGTTAGCTCCACTGGCCTCCTCAAAATTCCCCTAAAAAAGGTAAACAAGGCTCTTGCCTCCGGGACTTTAATTTACTGGTAGTTCTGATTGGAAAGTTCTCACTCTCAATTTTTATTGTCTTTGTTCAAGGACTGTTACATTGGCCATTTAAAAGTCTTAGCTCCCCACCACCAACACCCCAGTTTCATCAAACCCTGCTCACTCTCTCTTCCTTCCCCACCTCACATTTCTCCAAAAGGGTGTCTTCCTTTTCCTGTTGTGTTTCTTCCTATGGACACTAAGTCCCCGGCTTACAAACGTTCCGAGTTGCGAACTGTCACAGATACTAAGGGACCTCGCATAACGAACATTCATAGATGCGAACAAATCGCGGAAGTAGCTCATGTGTCTGCCGGACATTGTCACAATTGTGCTGCTGCTGTGTGTGCTTACTGTGCAGTGCGATAGTGTACAGCAGTACAGTGCTCAGTCAGAACCCAGGATGTCCAGAAGCAAGAGGAAAAGCAGTGGTGATGTGGAGGGGACTGCTAGGAAGCACACAGCAATAACCATGGAAGCAAAAGTGAAAATAATTGAGAGATTGGACCGAGGGGAAAAGATGGTAGATGGTATACGTCGCTCATTCTTATAACATGAACATGAATCATCAACCATTGCCTTTACATTGTATATTTGTGTCAAAGGTGTACAAGATTCACTTTGTCAGACTTACGAACGAATCTGACTTACAAACATCTCCCGGAATGGAACTCGTTTGTAAGTCGGGGACTTACTGTACTCTGAATAAGTTGTGCATTAATTTGAAACTTTTTTACTGCATGTATTTTCGTACCACTGAAATATTGTACTTTAATGCCATATTATCAGGATCTGAATGATTCGATCTGAAATGGATCTAAAACCATTGTTTAATTACAAATCATTGTGGGGTTTTTTTCCCCCGTATGCAGCAATATAAATGGTGAATTCCCCTGAAATGCAGAACTTTTTTATTAGCTGAAATAAAGACTGTAATTCAACCATTCACAAAATCACAGGATGGCAAACATTAGTGACTTTGCTGTTATTCTTAGCTATTTTGTTTCCATTACTTTTAAGTTGCTTTTTAAATATTAACTGAAGAATATAAGATCACTTCATTGATATGTATATACCCAGTTCCTTGCACTGTGCCTGGCACATATTGGATAATCAATAAATGTTGGTTACATTACAGAATGAATAGATTTAGTGATAGTATTATTTAGTAACTGATAATTAGAATTAGTAATAAATTTCTAAATCCATCTTTTAAAACAAGCACTCTTGTTCACTCTTTATGAGTTTCTCTCATTTCAAAAAAAATATGTATAGCTATACTGAAACAAGCCACTTTCAATAAATGAGCTGTTTTCAAAGGCACACAGATAATTTTTTTCCACTTTCTAGTTAAATTTTTCCTTAACAGTGACATCAACAGGAAGTTACCTTTCACTTTAACTATAATTTAAAGCCCTGTTAGGAGATCTCGTTACGACAGGTCTAAAGTCCATACATCTCATAGAATGACATATGTTCTTACTGGCAGATCACATAAATATACTACAGATCATCTGAATTTACTAACTGATCTTTAAAATAAAACTCTATGCCAAAATTTTTTAAAAAGCCAGCCTTTTTCTAAGTTCTTAAAATTAAAAGATTCTGTGACAAATTTAACTTAATATTTCACATTTTGGTCTAAACTCTCTTGTAAGCTACATCAGTTTTCTAGGATTGCCGTAACAAATTACCACAAACTGCATAGCTGAAAATAACAGAAATTTATTGTCTCATAGTTCTGGAGACCAGAAATTCAAAATCAAGATGTCAGCAGGGCTATGTTCCCTCTGAAACCTGTAGGGGAAACTCCTTCCTGGCCTCTGTTTAGCTTCGGATGGTTTGCTGGCAACCCCTGGCATTCTTTGGCTGGCAGCTACATTACTTCTGCCTCGGACTACTTTCACATGGCATTCTCCCCTATGTCTCTTTGTGTCCTCTTCTTATGAAAACACCAGTCATATTGGATATAAAGGACCCACTTTCCTCTAGTGTAACCTCATCTTAACTACTTACATGTGTGGTAACCCTGCACTAAGGTCACATTCTAAAGTTTTGGGGATTAGGACTTCAATACATCCTTTTTGGGGACAAAATTCAACCCATAGCATAAGCATTTTCCTAAGGAGGGGAAAAAACGTAATACTTTCATGTTCAGGATAAATCAAATGAGATTGTTTACTAGGATGGAATATGATGCAGTGGTTAAAAGCACAGGTCGCAGTAGGAACATTTCACTGATTATTGAAGGAGAAGCCGTTTGCTAACAAAGGAAAAGAAAGATATTCCAGACAGTTGTAAAATTCATGCTGAACCTGGGGAATGCAATTCTAAAGTCAATAAATTAAAAAAAAAAAGTTTAAAAAATTAATGGAAAATTTCTCTTAAAGAAAAATTTAAAATAACAAATATAAAAGGAGTGAGAAAATATTTTAAATGTCACCATTAAGCACCACAGAAATAACTACTGAAGGCAAGGTCTACTGATAAACGTTAAGGGAGCAAAACTTTGAAAAGAGGGTTATTTGCATAGCCTCAAAGAACCTCCTTAAAATCATTTATTAATTACTCTGTAGTTTTACCATATCTCCAAATTTTTATATTCCCCCCTCCAGGAGGTGTAGCTTAATTTCCTTACCATTAAGGTGTAGCTGAACTTAGTGACTCATTTCTAATATGTAAACTTAATATTGAAAGGGAAAATACGGTGATAGAAGGAAAACCTGGCAGAAACTACGTTATAACCAAATGATCAAGGTTAATGTCACCAGTAATAAGTCATGTTGATACCATATGCCCCAATATAATGCAACGAGAAGCGCATTGCTCCTCTATGATATTCCTTCCAAAATTCCATAACCCTTGTCTAATCATGAGAAAACACTGGATAAACCCAATTATGGGGCATTCTACAAAACACCTGACCAGTTGTTTTTAAAAGTGTCAAATTCTTTCATGGAAAAGACTGAAGTGCTATCATATATTGGAAAATACAGAGAGATGTCAACACAATTCAACAAGGTGCCCTGAATTCATCTTGGAACAGAAAAAGGACATCAATGAAAAAAACAGTTAAAATCCAAATAAAGTCTAAAGATTGTATAAATGTTAATTTCTTGATTCCATGGTTATAAGAGATATTAACTTTATGGGAAGGGAGGTATAACTTATACAGAAACTCTTCTGTGCAATCTTTGCAACTCTTCTGTAAATATAAAATTATGTAAAAATAATTAAAAAAAAATAAAGAAAGAAAAGAATGGACCAACATTTCCAGCAAATGTCAGTTTAAGAAGTCAGGGAATCCATTTTCTCCGAAAGTGGAAAACTGGAAAAAATGCCAAAAAAATATTCATTTCAGGCCTCTCGAGTTTGACCAAATGCAAAGCACGTCTTGGGAAGTGTTTACATAAGGAATGCTGGTAGATCTCTGGGTAATTACAGTGGCCATTGTTCCTCCTCTTTTCACCAACCCCAATGTCCACCAGCTCAGTAGTTTTACCTGGGCCGCACTGGCTGGAAAACCCAGCAGTTTTGCTGGCAGAGGTGGGATCTGATTTTGAGCACAGGGTAAAACCAAATGCCCAGTAGTGTTGTCAGTGAAAACAGCAAGTTTATTGGAAACAGATGAGAAAACCTGCAGCTCTGCTGCCATGAGGTTGCAGTTCTACTTGGGGTAAGCAATGAATGACCCATAAGTTAGACAGGGAGACCCTGTAAATATGACAACCATGCAAGGGGCAGCTAAGCTCTGTACATATCCCTGACTGACTCGGAAATGACTCACATGCATGTGGAGACTCAAGATCCTGGCAGAAAGAAAGAGCTAAAAAAGGCTTGAAAATTGCTTGAACTTTGAAAGTGTTCCTTTACCTACACAGAATTATTTTGTCAAAGGGTGGAAGCCTTACGGGTTTGAGGTGTTTGAGCGCAAGCTCTGCCTAAATCATTGGTTGATAACTGATATGCAGGCAAAGGACGGGCCCCTGGACACTAGGCTTTAAAGAAAAGAAAAACATTACAAAGAGAATCCGCAGCTACATACAATGAGGAAGACAGATTTCACAGTTTAACTATAGGCAGGATACAAAAACAAACAATTAAAAAAAAATGCATTAGAAAAAAATAAAAATCCAGAGTTACTAAAATATAGTAAAATGTCTGGTTTTCAACAGACTTGTTATGTGAATATATAAGAGACTTGTTATGTGAATATATAAATATATAAATAATATATATGTAATATATATATATATATATATAAATATATATTTAATATGTGGGAAAGGAAATCAAGCAATAGAAACTGATTATGAGTGGGTCTAGATGTTGAACGTGTGAATGTTGACTATACATAGTTGCAAAGTTGCTATTACAAATATGTTTTAAAAATTAAAAAAACTATGTTAAAATAATTGAAGGGTAATATAACAATAATTCAAGACACAGGGAAACTCAACGTCCAAATAGAAACTATGAATAGTAACCCAATGTAAAATCAAGGATTGGAAAGTAGCACATCCAAAATAATTCACAAGCTTGCACTACTGTAGATATGAGATGAAAAAAGAAATGAATCCCTTTTGTTGTATGACACAGTTCCTGGAAAGCAGCTGCACCAAGAACTTCGTCCCATATTGTGCTTAATTTTTAACTCTCACCCCATTTCAGGAGAAAGTGGCAGAGAACATAACAGTAAAATAAGAAGACACACACACACACACACACACACACACACACACACAATGACAACCACCATCAATTAACAAACAAATAAAGAACCTGTAGGATTCAAAGAAGCTGAGAGTGTGCATAATGAGAAAGAGTTTAAAGAAAGAAAAGGCAGTGACAGAGATAGACAATTGTGACTCACATTGATTACATAATTAATTTTTTAAAAGTTTTAATATATTGGAAAACTGAATATAAAAGCTTTTCATGACCACTTTTTATTTTTTTTTAATTAGGAGAAGTAAAGAATATCAAGATGAGAATTTCAGGCCATGTAAGGCATAAAAATGACATAATAATAGATTTGTTTCAAGTAAACCTTCTCACGTTTTATAATTTTGAAAAATCTGGAGATAACACTCCAAACTCCTTTTAAAAGGCCAGAATTATCCTGATACCAAATCCAGTAAAGGACACTACAAGAAAAATACAGGCCAACATCCCTGATGAACAAATATGAAAATTTTCTCAATGAAATACTAGCAAATTGAATTTAGAAGCACATTTGAAAAATGCATTCACCATGACCAAGTGGGATTTATCCCTGAGATGCAAAGGTGGATGAACATATGTAATAAACCAGTACATACATGGTTAGCTAATATTTGACAAGGGGGCCAAGAATACTTAATGGAGAAAAGATATTCTCTTCAATAAATGGTACTGGAAAAATTGGATATCCACCTGTTAAACAATGAAACTAGTCTTCTATCTTATGCTACTCACAAAAAGTAACTCAAAATGAATTAAAGACTTAAATGTAAAACCAGAAGCCATAAAACTCCTTGAAGACAACATAGGAAAAAAACTCCTTGCCATGAGTCTTGGCAATAAGTTTTGGATAAGATACCTAAAGCATAATCAACCACAACAAAAAAATAAACAAGGGGCACTACATCAAAATGAAGTTTTTGCACAGCAAAAGAAACAACCAACAAAATAAAAAATACAAAAAGTATTTAAATAAAAAAAAAACTTACACAACAGGAAAAAATATTTACAAACCATGTATCCATAAGGGGTTGATATTCAAAACATAAAAGAATTCATACAGCTCAACAGCAAAAAAATCCCCCAAATAATCCAATTAAGCAATGATCAAAGAACCTGAACAGATATTTGTCCAAAGACGAACCAAGGGCCAACAGGTACATGAAAAGGTGCTCAACCTCACTAATCTCTAAGGAAATGCAAATCAAAACCATAATGAAATGTCACTTCATGCCTGTTAGAATGGCGTATGAACAATACAAGAGATGAATGCTGGCAGGAATGTGGAGAAAGAGAACCCTTGTACACTGTTGGTGGGATTGTAAATTGGCGCAGCCACTGTGGAAAACATTATATATCTTCCTCAAAAAATTGCAAATAGAACCACCATATGATGGAACAATTCCACTTTTGGGAATATGTTTAAAGGAAATGAAAACATTATGTTGAAAAAATATCTGTTCCTTTATGTTCATAGCTGCATTACTTGAAATACATACATACACACACACACACACACACACACTCATACATACACACACACTCTCTCATACATACACACGAACAAAAAACACCCACACTCAAAGAAAAAGATCAGATTTATGGTTACCAGAGGCAGGGAGGTAGAGGGTGGGAGAATTGAATGAAAGAGGTCAAAATGTACAAACTTCCAGTTATAAGATAAATAAGTAAGCACAGTTGACTCTTGAGCAACGTGGGTTTGAAATGCACGGGTTTACTTATACATTTTTTCAGTAAATGTACTGTTGGCCTCTTATCCTTGGGTTTTGCACCCGCAAGGTCAACCTACCATGGATTGAAAATAGTATTTTCTATCCTCGGATGCTCAGAGCCAACTGTATACATTGTCCTATGCCAATTTATGTAGGGACCTGAGCATCTGTGGATTTTGGTATCTTTGGTGGGTCCTGGAACCAATCAGGGATGACTAGTTAAGTTTTGTGGGAGTCAAAAGTTACATACAGATTTGACTGTACGAGGGCAGGGGAGTCAGAACCCATAACTGCACATTGTTCAAGGGTCAACTGTCCTGGGTATATAACATACCACGTGATAACTATAGTTAACACCACTGGATGGTATATTTGAAAGTTGTTAAGGGAATAAATCCTAACAGTTCTCATCACAAGGAAAGAAAATAAACTTTTCTTGTTTTTTGTATATATAGGAGATGGTGGATATTCACTAGACTTATTGTGGTAATCATTACACAGTACATGTTATTAAAGTCATTGTGTTGCACACAAACTTATACAGTGTCTTATGCCAAATATATATATATATATATATATATATATATATATATATATATATATATATAACTGGAAAAATGAAAACAACAATAAAGAAAAAATATGGGTGACTGATAATGGTCAGTGAAATAACAGATGTTCACTACTATACCTAGGCACTGTAATAGATGACTTGTTCTTTATGCAATTTAGTTGTTAAACAAACGAGAGATAAATTTTAATTTTATTGAGGGCACGTATTTTTTTAATGATGGTAAAACAAGTAGAATTTATTATTCAATCATGCTTTTTTTTTCAGCTAAGACAGCAGATGATTTATTGTACACGTTACATTCAGCCACAACTGAGAACAGAACTTGTCCAGAACATCAGGTCCAGAGCAAAGGACTATTTTTGTATGAGCAAAGTGGGGAACAGATGGCGATGTATGTTCTAGATCCACTGAGAAGTTCTATGCATTAGGCATGGAGTCCAACAATTTGTTCCAGCATCCCTGGCCTCTGGCTTTCCTCATGTCTGCTCCTGTGGTTTCCACAGGTGCATAACCTAGTGGTTTACTTGGACCTCTGCCTCATCTTTCTTCTTTTGCGCTTCAGCCTGTGCATTCGCTTCTTCCTCCACTTGACTCTCATGACACGGAGGTATCTAAGAAGATGACGCTAAGACTGAGAGCCATTCAATCATTCTTAAGTGGACACTTGAATGATATTAAATACATTCACAATGTTCTACAACCATCACCACCATCCCTCTCCAGAAATATTTCATCATCCCCCAAAAAAACCTTTGTGCTCATTAAACAATAACTTCATTTTTCTCCCTTATCCAAGCCTCTGGTAACTTCTATTCTACTTCTTGTATCTATGAATTTGCTTATTTTTGGTGACCAATGTAAGCGGAATAATACAGTATTTGCCCTTTTGTGCCTGGTTTATTTCACTTAGCATAGTTTTCAAGTTTCATTCATGGTGCAGCATATATCAGAATTTCATTCTTTTTAAGGCCAAATAATATTCCATTGTATGTATATACCACACTTTATTTACCCATTCATCTGTAGATGGACATTTGAATTATTCTCTACCTTTTGGCTGGTCTGAATAACGCTGCTATGAACATTGATGTTCACAGGTGTTTATTTGAGCTCCTGCTATTTATGGAACTGGTAGATTGCACTACTGCCCCCCGTCCCTGATATCATACATATCTATTACAATTCCATTGACTCCAGGAAGGTACTCTTAATAGGTCATTCAGGAATTAGGTAATCTGCATGATAGACCTGTTATGTCCCCGTGCCTGAAATCATCTATTTCTTTCCCTTTTCTGCCATTAAAAGCCTTCCATTCTGTACAACTAATTACTTAAGAACTCCTCTTTCTTTGCTATGTGGGATGCTGCACAATTCCTGAAATGCTGAATGAAGCCAACTGGAGTTTAAAATTCACCCAGTTGAATTTTGTATTTTTAACAGGTGTGAAGTGATATCTGATTGTGATTTTGATTTGCATTTCCCTGCTGACTAGTGATGTTGAACATCTTTTCATGTGCTTTTTGGATATTTGTATATCTTCTTAAGAGAAATGTCTACTCAAATGCTTAACCCATTTTTGAATTAGGTTGGTTTTTGAGGCCTTTGTAATTTGCCCCAAATTGTCCAAAAATATAAGTGGCAGGAATGCCATTCAAAATCTTCAGGGTGGGCTCCCAACCCCTTGCTGTCCCCCTTGCTGTCTTTACAATTCCAAAAGGCCTCCTTGTAAGCCAATGCAGCTTAGCCAACATTCATCCTCCTTGATACTGTGGACTCAATCCAAGAGGGAAAACAGACATTCATAAATGGAACAGCTGCTGCTCCCACTCTGACTACCTCTCAAACGCTGCTACATGAACAGCACTGCTATAAATATGATAAGCACCCCTCAAGGTACCGGCCCAATTTTATGATTTTTGTCAAGAAACAAAAGCTACTCAAAGGTTATTACTTCGTTTAGGTCATGTTTTCTTTTCACATAAAATTCCCACTAGCAAAAACATCGTTTTAGGTGACTTCCCTACATACAAATGAGTGCTAAACTCCTAAGTGCAGTGTGCAGAAAGTACCCTACCGAAAAGCAAGTGATAGTGATAACTCTCCAACGAAGCAACTACTAAGAAACATGGGCTCAGTTTTTGGGGTTTTTTTGCTTTGTTTCCATTAGGTTTTCTATATGGAAGAAAAAAATGTATATGCAAGCATTATACCTAAGAAAGCTGTTTGAAGCCAAGATTCTTTATTTCTTATCAAGGCAGGCAGCTGCTAATGTAATATATATATGCAAATGATTGATAGATCAGTTGTAAATCAGCTCTGGGAACTAAGAGCACCTTTTTGTATGGAAATAAACATATTTTCTAGGGAGAAAATGCTAGCTTGATTCTGGCTATGGATACGCTTGATTAGAGGGAGACTTTGATTCCAGTGTCCAGGAAAAAAGGATTGTGGTGCATCCCATAAAGACTTGATCATCCTTTAAAGGAGGAATGTCATTTATAATTGCTGCCTGAGAGCCTGCAGACAACAGGGGCATGCTGGGTGACTAAAGGAGGTGGCCTCAACTGCTCCTCAGCAGGTGGCAAAAAGACATCACTTCATCCATTTGCAAATTAATAATGTTGGAGAAGTGCTCCACTTACTGTACTGTCTGACTTTTTTACCCTGTTCCCAGGAAAACAGGGACTATTATTGGAGTGACAAAGAAGGAGGTCATTCAAAGGGTAATTACAAACAGCCACAAGGCAAAGCAGTACAACAAAAATAAAGCTATAAAATAAAACGTTCCTTGCTAGTTCCAAGTGTGTTTCTTAACAGTTTGGGCTATTTTTAGCCTACATTTTAGTTTTTTTAACTGTAGTTGTATCCTTGAAGAATTAAATGGGAGTACATTCATTGGGGAAGCTGGCATAAAGAAGCAGCCATGCCTTTATTGTCTAGAGACTGAAAGAGTTCAAGTCAAGCATGAAGACTGCAGCAAGACAATGTGTCCTTAAGGAGAGTGTCACATAGCCAAAGGAGGCCAAATCTGAGAAACCTGCCAGTAATGTGTGCCTCAAAGCTCCCTTACCGTTGTTCTATCCTGAGACCAAGGAAACTGGTCTTTATAATGCAAAATCCTTCCCAGCCTCTCTAGAAGGATGCATGCCTTTCTTTTCATACCATTCCCTTCCAACATTGTCCCTTTGGTAAGGCAGTTCCAAATATGTGGATAAGTGAACGGCCTCTGAGCCTCCTTACCAGCAGACATCTGTATTTGCAGAGACAGCATCACTTAGCTCCAGCCCCTTTCTGGTATATAATTAAAATCTGATTATCAAAGATAATAGCATATGACTGTAAGTTAGTAGACACTGATTTTCCACCAATTCAAAGTTATCAATGCCAAAAAATTGTGTTTTGACCCCCAAATTGACCTGGGTATATGTGAGAGTCAGTATATAAAGTTCCTGGCAAAGTTCTTGACAGATGAATTGTTGCCATCACCCCAAACATAGGAATTGTTCTCCAAACTATGAGTCACTCACAAAAATCAATCTCATCACTTTAATTAAACCCAGTTGTGATCAACCACTTTCTTCATCAAGCTTGGTTCCAAATGCCTCCCTTCTCAAATTGAATTCTTATTCAATGTATGAAGCTCTTCAATTATTGACTCATCATGGATATATTTGGAAATGCTACTGGCAAATTCCATAATAATAGCTCAAAAATAATTGACAACAAAGGCAACATCTTTTGGGTAAATACCTGTAAAGTGTGATCAAAAGATCGACATAAATGTTTAAATTAAAAAAAATTATTACAGTAAAAGACACATTGCCATTAATCTCCCTCAAAATACCCCTCCTCATTTCCAACACTTATTCCATCGTTCTTGCCACTTTCTGAAGCAGTTCTGGAAGTCCTCTTTCATGGGTGTCTTTACTCCATCCTCCACCATGACAACACTCCATGTCACACATTGCTTTTGGTACCACAATTTCTGTCAAATAAAAACATTAAGGTGTGTTCTCATCTACCTTCTTCACCAGATCTGGTACCATGTGACTTCTGGCTCTCCCCCAAAGTCAAAATGACCATGGAATCATTTCAATTGATTCAGGACATCGAGGCAGTCACAACACCATAACTAAAGACGCTCACAAAAGTGGACTTCCAGAACTGCTTCAGAAAGTGGCAAGAATGATGGGGGTAAGTGTGTTTGAAGTGAGGGGGAATATTTTGAGAGGGATTAATGGCAATATGTCTTTTATTGAATACATTTTTTTTCATTTAAACACTCACTGTATCTTCTGATCACACCTCATATCTCTCCAAGAGGGATTACTTTGAAAATTAGCTCACAGCTTGGGCATATATTTAGCTACAGCATAACCATGAACACAGCATCATGGCTTTGCTAGGCATACTATTATTTTAGCACTTACTGACCCCAGTTGTTCTCAAACATACAGATGACTCTATAGGTTAATAGTAGTGTACTTGGTGGAGGTTTAGCCAAGGAAAATGCATTTGCAGTTTATCAACTCTAATTTAAAACATAGTGATGATCACACAAATTTGGGGATATACATTTACAGCTAATAATAATAATTAGCACATATTCTATTTAATGTTATAGCTCAGCTGATTTATGCTGGGTACTGATTCAAAATGATGTATGCCCATTAACTCATATCATTCATACTGTACTGTAACAGAGCGAAATGCTCAGTCTCTCCGATGCTATCTTGTTCAAGCCTGCTATATTTTTCATATAGACATGCTAATCATTAGACGAATTCTGCTTGCAGCTTGAGTTATACAGAAAAAGCCCCTTGCTGGAAGGTGCCTCTCCTAAGAGATGGGGAAAATAAGGATTGTTTATCGAAGATTTGCAAGAACCTCGTGACCAGACTCATATCAACTAAGGTGAATGGACTGGGACCAAAGAGGTTTCCCAGTCTTCTGCAGACTGTTGACAAGTGTCCAGGTAGCTCAGGTCATCAATCACCTCTTGCCCCTCCCATTTTCCCTCCCCTTGACATAAAAAAGCCTGAACTTGTACTTTCAGAAGATGGATTTCAGGAATCACCAGGTCTCCTCCCATCTTCTCAGTTAGCATCTTTTTAATCAATAAAGCTTTCCTTAATCCAAACTGACCTTTATGGCCTTTTGAAGTGTAAGGCACATACATGGACTTAGGTAACAATACCATTTTAGTTGTTTGTAATTATTATGCCCATATTACAGATGAAAAGCAAAAACAAGACAAACAACAACAAAAAAGATCATATAACTTAGAGAAATAATATAACTTGCCAAAGTTTCTAAGCTACTTATACATAGGCATTCTGACTTTAGAGTTTACTCTCTTAACTATCGTGCTATTTTGCCTTTAAAACTTTTAGATAATTTACAATACGATATTTATATAAATTGATAGAGGGTAAGATAGACTTATTCCCATAGTCCTTATTTTCTTCCTATAATATTCTTATTAACTTTGAATTTTAACAAATATATACTTTAGTTTTTTTAAGGTTTTTGGATATAAACCAATGCTTATATAAACCATTAATTTAAAAAAGTCTAAGTTACATTAATTTTTTTTCAATATATTATGCTGCATATTTTACTTGTGCAGTTTCTGCCAAGTACCATTTTATTAGCTTGGGATATTCAAGCATTACAATATTTCTACTTCTTATAAGTATTCAGAAAATTTAATAGTCTAGATGAACCCTGCTTAGGATATTATAAAGCAGAAAGAAGTAGTTAGTTCAAAAATACTTTTTGTGTCCTCCACCAATGAAACCTAATTACATTTACTTGCTCTAAACTCTATGTTTTGGGGAAGCAAAGCAGTCCAGGAAATTGGAGCAGGCTTGAGTTTGATATCTGAGAGCTCCGAGTTCAAGTTTATCTTCTGCCACTTACCAGCTACTGTACTTCGATAAATTATTTGACTCAACTTTCTCACCTTAATATGACCCTAATATCACCTCCACTGAATGTTATTGTGAATAAATTAAATTTATACAAATTGCCAGAACCATATTTTTTCATTGGAATTACTCGTCCTCTATGCTGTGGTGGCTGGGAGTGGCTGGGTGTGCTGGGAGGGTGTGTCTGTGTGTCTCTTTTCCAGTAAAAATCTGGGCGGGAAAGTACAGTCCAAGGAAAACACAATTTCCTTCCTGTTATCCTGTTTGTACTGTGTTTTTCATATGCCTTTGTAGTCTACAGTATTTCCCATGAGATTAATTTAATACACTTTTAAACAGCTCTTCCATATCAATAACAAAAACATTAAACACAACCAGATGTAATAGTATCTCTCCCAAGATGTCCTGGCAGCCATAGCAAACAGCTCTTTTGCTCCATTTCCAGTTTCCTAACCCAGGATAACGTTTGATAAGATCCATTTATAGGGATCAAAACTCAAAGGTCATTTTGTGAATTTAAGTGTTAAAGACAAAGGAAAGAATTACTCCAAGAAATCCTAAAACTAGCCTTAGGCCTTCTGATTTAGAACGCATCTCAGGTTATCGCTGTTTCACAGAGCCTTCAAGAAGCCAAGCTTAATATCAAATAGTACGTTGGAACCACCAATGGTCTTACCATACAACAGTCTAAACAGGCAATAATGTTAGAAGCCAAGAACTTAAAGTTGAGCTCTCATTAGCTATACAATATATTTCAACTTCACAATGGATTTCCTCTCATTATTTATAGTTATTTATAATTATTAGTGTATAATATTTCTCATATACAGCCATATCTAAGTGCTAAACTCATCATAGAAATATATATTAATGATAATGATACTGTATTAAATAGCATTTGATACCCAAGGCCTAATAATTATTTATATTAATATTATCTATAATTCATAAATTACAGCATTTTTTCTTTATAGAATTAAGTTAGACATTAGTTGAATTACATTTTTGGTTTAGGACATAAAGAAAGAAAAAGAAGCTTAGCATATTCCTTCACATTCTTAAAAAATTCCAGGAAACGTAAACAAGTGAAGGGCAGAAAACATCCAAGTTATAACTTACATTGGCTCAGCTTCAAGGGGGTGGTATTGTTACATCATTTTTTTTATTTTCAGGTTGTGCCACAACGTCCCTTACATTAAATTGAGAACAATGGTCAATGTTGAAATCAAACAAAGGATTCTTAGTATTAATAAAGATGTAGATTTTATTCCCAAACACTATAATAATATATTAACTAAATTTAAAATAATTATATAATTTCATTTCATAAAGTTTGATTTAGACTATCTCTTGTATGAACTCTTCTCAAAATCCTTCTAAAATGTTTAGTTCATTCCTATTCCAATTTATTAGATTGCAATGTGAATCTTCATTAGACCCAAATGTACTGTCAATAGAGAATCCACTGGGGAGATCATTAGTACAACAAAGGGACAGTATTTTTTTTGCTGGTACAAGTGTGAGGGTATGTAATTTTGTATATCCATGAGAAGATAAACTCTTGACAATAGCTTTATTTAGAAAGGATATAAGAGATAAGAACTAGAAGTAGTACAAAGACATGCCTTTTAGTAACTGTGGTATTTGAGTAACAATTAAAACGAATATTGACCTTATATCATCCCACAGACCTACATTTGGGGGCAACTACAATTAAGTCCACAGTTACATTTTGGAAGGTAGCAAGTGAATCCAAAATCATTTTCAAATAAAATTATATGAATCATTACAGACTATGATATATATATATATATATATATATATATATATATATATTTGCATCTCTCGAATAAAAACAAACAAAAAAATGATTCTTCATTAGAGTTTTAGAGAAACTCACAAAGAAATTATCTATTTGTTTCTGCCAGCATGACATTATTGGGAGATATGAAGTCTATATACCTATATGGAAGTGCAGTGTTTATCCTGTATTCTTATTTTTCTTTATGTCAGTGTTGTATAAAGTTTATGTTATAAGCTAATTGATGTGCGGAAATCATGTTCTTTAACTGGATGTAAACAAAAGTGGTACACAGCACTTCAGATATGCTAATTCTGAAATAGATGTATTTTCAATATCTTTGGTTCCATTTAAAGGCAGAACCAGCAAAAATCAAACTACAACAGTTTCAAAGTATCCCCCCCAAAAAAAACTCTCATTAAATTTACAATATTAGGTAAATGCCTACATGCATTAGAGGACGAGGGTCATGGGTGTGGGTAGTTGGGTGTGGGTAAGCAAAAATCCATGTACTTCGGGCACACTCTACTTATTTGATACGTGTTTTCTTCAATAAACAGGAAATCTATCATTTTCCAGGACAGATCACATGTTAGGCCACAAAACAAGTCTTAAATTTAAGAGGACTAAAATCACATCAAGTATCTTTTTCTGAAAACAATGGCATAAAACTAGAAGTAAATTACATGAAGAAAAGAGGACAGTTCACAAATATGTAGAGGTTACACAACATGTGACTGAACAACCAATGGATCAAAAATATGAAATAGTGTATGACTTAACTCTATTCACATTGAACCACACAGACGAAGGTGAATGCATAGTTAGTTCTTCACTACAATTAATGTTTTTGGGGTCTATTACAGAAAAAGAAATTTGACTCTCAATACCATAGCCAATTTCATATTTTTCTCATATACAGCCATTTCTAAATGCTAAATTGATTACAGAAATATATATTAATGATAATACTGTGTTGAATTTGATACCCAAGACCTAATATTGTTCCTTATACTGATGATCTTAATGTTGTTGAGGGTCTTACCCACTGATTTGTTGTTGTGGTTAAATAAGAATGGGACCTACAACTCCTGCTAACATTGGCCATCCACAGCAGTTTTCAGGTGCAGTGAAAGTTAATATGACCATAAATATCCTCACTAAAATAATAGTCAGCAATGACTAATAAACATGATCTATTTTATCAAAATATGAATAACTGTTTAAAAATATATAATGGAACTTTTACCCTATTTTTATGGACTATGACTAAGTCCAGTTGGGTTTTTGTCCTCAGTCTGGTGTGTTAAAGAACAACTTTCAGAGGTTAACTGAATGTGCTTCATGATATTCTGACCATCTCGCATCAAGATTTCAACCATATTCATAAATGAAGATATGCACATAGATGAGGAAATACAATGATTGCTTTGGTTCATTTCCCAAAACCGTCTTGGCAAAGAGACTTTCACACCCCAAAGCTCCACATCTGCAATTGCAAAATAATTAATTTGTTGCCAAGCCATTGTGCATATTCCAGGACACCAGCCAAGATCTAATACTGGCATCATTAAGTGAAAAATATTGTAATGTTAAATACTGTATTTCCCTGCTTCGTTTTGCCAATCAGTGATGTCAGTGGTATCCTGTTCTTTAGGAAACTTAATTAAATTCTTTCATTCAGATAATCAACATTTGTGCTTCCAACCACTCTTTAAATAGAGTCATTCTTTGTATGGCAGCTGTGAGAACTTTTTACCCCATCCCCTCACAGAAACAAATGGAGAAAAAAAGTTCATTTAACGCTCAGATAATGAAATCCTGTTTGGGATACCATTCACTGGCGTGTTGCAGTTTTAACAGTAAAGCTTAATCCTGAGATTTATTCAAGCCAAGTGGGTATCTGAGTGAACGATGTTTGGTAAAAATGGATGAATTGCCTTGACTGATTACATCAAAATACCATTCTCTCTTCCAAGCCATATCAGAGAACATATATATTGTGAATGGTTATGCTTTAAAAAGTGAAGCTATATTAAACTAAAACCATACATTTTAGATTATGATCGATGTAAAAAAGGAGGAATTTTAACTACAAACAGACCCTCACACAAATCAGAACTAAGCATTCATTAATTTGTTTAGTGTAGTAGCTAATAAACTTATCAATACATAGTTGTTTCTCTCTCACACATGCACACTTGTACAAATGCACACACATATACACACACACACATTCACAGACATTCTTTGTATGCCATTAAAATACCCAGATATATCTACTTACGTCATTACATGTATTTTTTTAACCTTCCCATTTTGTATATATCCCTAATATAATATAAATTGTGCATTTGGAAACATAGGATGAAATTGTTTTTCAGACTTTCAAAAAAATTATAGATATTTAAAATGGTTATGGAAATATTGATCTTTGATCTTGAGCACCTTTAGGAATTAGTATATAATTTCAAATCACACATTTATTGTTGTTATACTGTCTCCTCTAAGCCCTAAAAATAAGAACAGGATGCCAGTAAAAAACATTTATAAAATGTATCCTCACTATCTACTTACCAAACAACAAATCAAAGTTGAAGACCATTTGCCTTATATATGCTTTACATTTTACAGAGTATAACCGTCTTAGATGGTCCACATAATAAAAACACTGTAGATTTGACATATTTAGTTGATTAGGCAACATATAAACATAGTGATGTTAGAAAATTCATGTCTTTTTATTTGGTTTGAATTATTTTATTTTACATTAACAAAGCCTAAATTAACTGCAACTCTCATTTTTGTTTCTTTGTTTGTTTGTTTGTTTCATATGCCCATCAAATCTTTGCACTTACATGTGGTTGGAGGAAGTTTCTCCTGAGAGATCTGGACCTCTGTTGAATCCAGCTGTTTGACTTCCCCTGTTTAACTTTCCAAGCCAAATAATGGCCTAGCACCTGCTTAGTTCTCTTTAAAAACACACTTTTAGCACTAAGCATTTTAGGCATTTAGTATGAAAAAGAGAAGTTATGCATCTGAATATAAAAAGGCAACAGTCATATAGAACATGAATATTTTGATCAAGTTTTCTTGATGTAAAAATAGGACACATGAAGCCATGAAATCATAAATCTATTGCTTATTAAATGTAAAATTCTATTCACTGTGGTTCAGTTAATTACAATTCAGCACTCATATATTTTTTGGATCTAATTCAAGGTAATGCAAAAAGTCTTATTTGGAGAGAACAAACCTGTGAATGAATAAAGGAATATTTTTCTCAAGCAATGGAATCAACAGTGCTTTTATCTCTTAATGGATTTTCTATATTTACACTAAAAGTAAGCAGTATGTGCTCTTAATCACATGTAAGAGGAAAACATAGTTTTCCTATGTGCATTTATTGAAAATGAACCATTTCCCTCCTCTTTGGAGTTTTACCCTTACTCCCAGCCATGTGCTTGTTTCCAAAATCACTGCGAAACTGATACACAATTTGCATGTGGACATTGTTTGAGATCCTAATATTAGAATTCCTTTTCTAAGATAAATAATCCCAGTCACTAAAAATATATAATTTTACCATACCTCAGAAATCTTAAGGATGTTTCAACTCACTGAAAATATATGCAGCTCACACGTAGTGAATTTCAAAAGACTTGAGCAGATTGTGTACATTATAAATAGGGCGTAATGCCCTTAGCTGAGAACAAATAGATGTATGTTGGTCTTTAGCCACAGACAGACACATACGTCACTGTCTCACAATAATGCCTTTAAAATAGGAAGGTCTCCCCGTCTACGGAGCAGTGTGATAAGTTCTTTCTGTGGTAGCTTTACCATTTATTGTATTGTCGACACTGCATGTGTGAGTCAAATATTCAATAAAGGTTTCTTAGAGTCTATATATATATACATATTATTGTTTCCTTTGGTTCTCACCAACAAGTGTAATCTTCTGATAAATTAATAGTGATTAAAGGAAGGTAAACTGTAGGTGTTAAATTAGACTTATAAGAAATTCTTATTTGAAATACTTATTTGAAATTCATTCTCATCCCTTTTGAATAATTATAGAGGGGGTAAAAATATATCTGAGTCCATGAATTTTGGTAACAATGAATTAGTTGGCTCAACTGATCACATCAAAATGCCATTCTCTCTTCCAAGCCATATCAGAGTACTTATATATAGTGAAGAGTTTTGCTTTAAACTTGAAGATATATTAAACCAAAATATATATAAAAGGAAACAAAATTTCCTGGGAAGCTTTTCTTCCTGGTCACTAGGTGAAGGTATAATGAGTAACTGAAAGAAAACCCTACTGGAAAATCAAAATCTAACACTGACTCCAAGCATCCTTATGTTTTAAGCTTGGTTTAGAAGGACCACTATTCTTAGAGTTAAAACAAGAAAAGATTATTTGTCAATGCTCACATTGGCAAATCCAGTTTTAAAACAATAATATAAAGCTAGTCATAGCAAAGGAAACAGAAATTCATACATAGCTGGTAAGAGAGTAAATTGGTGCCATCATTTTGGATCTCATCTGGGTTCATGGCTTTAAATACGATGTATATGCTCATGGTAGAATGAATTATTGTCCTCAGGTTCTATTCTCCCTGTATCCACAGCCTTTGCAGCGTAACTTAGACCTTTCTCCCATAAGAAGTACAATGAAACTTCCCTCTTTCTGACTTAGCAGTTGGCCTTGTCACTTGGTTTAGCCAATGCAATGATATTAGACATGTGCTTGAGTAATGGGGCTTACCCTATTATGCCTCTGCTATCCCTATAAGAGGGTAGCTGCTGCCTTTTAAACCTTAGCCCCAGGATGTATACTAATGGAAAAGACCATAACCCAACGCATAGTGAGACCCTACGTCCATTCTGACTGATAGATTAAGCAGAGCTGCCCAGAGAATCCCAACTGAGAGTAAGCCAACCCCAAGTCAACTTGCAGACGTGAAAATTAAAATTCTAACCGTTGTATTCTCAGATTCCATAGTTCTTTCTTACGTAGCAATAACTGACCAATGCAATGCTGATGACTCCCAAAATTATTTCTCTTTACCTGACTTTTCTCTTAGGTACAAACCCTACTGCCTATTCAACATTTTGGATATTTCCATTTTGTCACATCCAAAACTGAAGTCTTGGTATTTTTCTTCAAAACTACTCCTCACTGCCTTTCTCATCTATTGGGCTGTCGGAAAATTCATGATGCATTTTTGCAACAAAAACATAGAAAAAAATGTCATGACTTTTCCAACAACCCAACAGCTATTGGCATTGCATGCTTTTAGTGGCTAAATACAAAACTACTTGGAGTCATCTTCTATTATTTTCTTTTACTCCCTATTTTCAATTTTTTAATAATCTTGGCAGCTCTATCTTCAGGATCTGACCACTTACTGTCATTTTTACATCTATTACTTGTGTTCAACTGATATTGCTTCTTTCTATGGTATTACAATAGTCCTTCACTGTACTCCTTGCTTCTGCTCTTACCTCAAATAATTATAGTCTTAACCTAGGAGTTAGGATGCCAAGTCAGATGATGTCACTCCTCACTCAAACCCCCCATGGCATGCCATCTGACTTAGAGTTTAAGTCACAACCTTTCCATAACCCAGAGTGCCCTTCCTAATCTAGCCTGCTTTTTTCCCTTCATGTCTTATTACTTGCCCCTTGTTCATTTGGCTCCAGCCATATTGGACTCTTCCCAATTACTTGTAGAGACTAGGTACATCCCTGGCTGAGGCATTTTGAACTTGCTGCAGCATCACTGTAGCAGAAAGGCTCTTCCCCCACGGGTGTTTCCCCTTTCTTTAGGTTTTAACCCAAATATTTTCTTCTTGAAGAAAAGAGCAAAGCTTTTTTTATTTGACCCACTTAAAATTGTAGAACTCTTCTCCCTTCCACACACTTTCTATCTACCTCTTCTACTTTAATTTTCTCCTTTGCTCTTGTATACTTTACTTTGTCATTTTTTTTATTATCTGCCTCCCCCAAAGGAATAAACACTTTTATGAGTGCATAGACTTTTGCCTGTTTTGTTTACAGCTGTATCACCAAGTGCCCAGAATGATTCCTGGTATCATAATAGGTAATCAAAAAATATTTCTGACAAATAAGTAAATGAGAACATTTGTGAAAAAAATCTTTAAAATTTTTCAAGAATTTTCCAACAAACAATGAGAGGGATATGTAGGTCTTTAGCCATAAACAGTATCTATAAAAACAAACCAAATAAAACTACCTAAACATTCAACATCGAAAGGCTTATAAAAATCATGGTACATCCATATAATAAAATAATATACCTAAAAAAAACCCCATACAAATGCACCAGGTGAATTAATCACATGTAGAAATAAATCACATTATCATACCATATTTATATTAAAATCCCAGTTTAAAAATATTAGTAGATAATAGATGCTCAAGTGATGAATATATAGATACATAAACATCTAATCAAAACAGAGATATTCCCTGGGTAATGAGAATTGGCGAAACTGTGATTATTGTTTGTTGTGATTTTTCAAATTGTCCACAATAAAACAGTTTACTTACATAATCAGAAAAATAAAATGTCTGTAACATTCATTCATTTCTAGAAAGAACACTCTGATCACTTTATGTAAACCACAGCTTTTAAACAGCAAGAGAAAATTTGAGTAAATGCGTGTTCATACATGTAACGTAATTCCTATCTTCACTCTTCCTGAGTAAAAAAGATGGTCCAGAACTTTAAGACTAAGACTATACAGGGAGAATTCACATCTGTTGGATTCTCCACTAAAATAAAAATTATAACAAATTATTCAATTATGTCCTTCCTTTAAAATATCTCAATTTGAGAGCCTCTGAGTGGCTCCAGATGCATAAGGGCTAGAAGCAGCCAGATATGCTTGTTTAGGACTCAGGCCCCAATTGCACTGGCTCCCACAGTGATTTAGAACAATATGTTTCTATTCTAAACCATACATTGTTAAAATTTCTACCCAGCATAGACCATTGCTTGCAGACATAAGAACATTCACATTAAAATGCAAATTAATGAGGGAGATCAAAAATAACAAAAATTTTGCAAAAACTGTCTCCTCATCCTTTCTACCAGATTAACAGTTCACACCCATTTCACCAATTTTTTAATACAGCTTATTTCATATATAGTTATTTATTGTACTTTGGAAACCATTGAAAAATAGGAGAACAAATATTAAATGAATTTTAGATTTTCATTTATTGAAAAACATTCTATCTTCACTCAGAATATGTTATTTGTAAGTACTTGCAAAGCAGCTTGAAATTTTCATGTATCTTATTTAGAAATGAAATCAATAAATTATATAAATAAACCAATCAATGTATTGAGTACAAATTGCAAGAATTACAAATATGAGCTAATTCAATCTTTTTCTTTCTTTTTTTTTTTTTAGAATATTAGGCTGTAGTTTTCTTTTTTTTTTTTTAAAGATTTTATTGGGGAGTTGGGGAAGGGGAACAGACAAGTTGCTGTCCTTTTGTTCTTCAGTCTAGTTGTGGAGGACATTGCTTCACTGGCCCATGTTGGTATTACCATTGCACTCTTCCTGGCTGAGGTAGTCCCTTGCCGGCCACTGGATGGCCGCTCACAGTGGCTCACAGCAGCTCACAAAAGCTCACACTAGCTGCCAGCCAGCCCCACTGCAGCCTACACTGTAGCCAGTGACTTGTGGCAGCACAGCTCCAGGTTGAGCTGTTGTTCACCATCTTAGCTGTAGAGGGCAGTGTCACTGGCCCTCATGTGGGATCCGAACCAGCGGCCCTGCTGCTCTGAGCTCATGCTCCCAAGCCAACTCTTAACCAATGAGCCACTTGGCCAGCCCATTTTTAAAAAAATTTCATATACTAACACATGTTTAAATTCAGTACACGTTATAATACGCAGAAGATCCTTAAACTAACACACCATATGATCTTGAAATTAATCTGCTAATAAATCATGATAAATAAGAAAATGATTAAATTTCCATAAAGATGGGAAAATGAACTTTAAATATACTATTTGATAATATGTAAATACTTTTTAATGTTAGTAGATATCTTTTTGGTATATAAAAATTAAAATCATGAAATAATTTTTTTTGATTTCTAAAAAAAGAGGAAAAATATAGTTGTAAAACCCTCCCCTTAAAGGAAGACAGCTCACTTTCTGTAGGTAAGAGAAGTGAAACCCTGGCAAAAGTGCTGCAAGTTAGCCCCTTCCTCACACAGCAAGGCAGCATGGCTTCCTTTTGAGCTCACGAAAAGATTCCATTTCTTTAGCATCTTTACAGCTTTACAGTCTACTGGAGCTACACAAAGAGGGGGAGGGAGAATGAAAGGTAAGAAGGTAGTAATTGCTCTAAAATTATTTGGGATGCCTACAACACATTATTTCACATTGGGTGGAAAAAAGAAAGAGAGAGAGAGAGAGAGAGAGAGAGAGAGAGAGAGAGAGAGAGAGAGAGAGA
>NW_017731918.1:102082-206467 GCF_001890085.2 Hipposideros armiger | reverse complement strand
CAGTAACTTATTTTCCCAATGGTGAGGAAGGGAGAACATGAAGAGGACACTGATTTTATTTTGGGCGATGAATATTATCTTGTTCAATTGCCTGCATAGGTGGGTTCCTTCGCCTGCCAAATGATTCAAAGCATGTGGGTGTCTGAGCATTTGGCTGAGAGCTGAAAATGCCATGCCATGGTTGTGGTTTGTCTTTGCTCTACAGGAATCTCTCAAATTGACAGAAGAAAATAAACACAGTATCAAACTTGGAGTCGCTGCTCCTCTTATAAAACTTAAAGCAAACAGGCTGAACCCTACAGCTGCGGGTGACTCAGACCCACAAAGGAGAAAACTTCAAAAGCAGCCTCTCTGTTCTCTTTTTCACTCTATCAGTAGCAAAGTGATTAGACTGCTTTCCCATTATCCAACACATTCCACACTCTAAGGGCCTGGCCTAGCTTTTGTGCGCTGGAGGGGCCTGAGGCTCCTGTACAAAGGGAAAAAGAGAAAGGTCACCCTAGCCTGGTGGCCATGGATCTCATTGAAAACAAGCACAAAAATCACAGGGGGAAAAGACCCGTGAAAATCAAACGAGGTATCTCTGCAACTATCATTAATTGATTCATTCTCATTATTCCAGGCCATTAATAATATCTGTTTCATATATGTATATATGTATATTTTACTATTAAATACACAAAAATATATGTATATATATATTTGCATATATGTATTAGCATATATATACCGGGGATTGCCAAAAAAAGTATACACATTTTAAAAGATGTTATCTATGTATTACTTTTTGAAGTTGAATTGAATTAGGTAGCAATGTGTAGTATGATGTTCACTCAAAAGATGGCATTAATCAAATGAATGCTAGCATCACCATGCAACAGGCAGGACAATACAGTTTTTTCTTTCTTAAAATGTGTATACATTTTTTGGCACCCTCTGTATGTGTATACACACACACACATACACACACACACACACAAACACCCAATCCATAATGGTAGAGTAGCTACAAAAAAATTAAAATGCATAAAAGTAAAGGAAATCAGGGCCCCAAATATAGGCAACCAGAGAGAAAACCAATTATCAAAGCAGATTGTAAGATATTTCAGTCATGTGAAGTTAAAAAGTTTAGTGAGAGTGAAAGTGCAGTGACAGATGATTGATTCAACTTGGTAACACTTTGTGAACTAGTGCTTCTAAATTAAACAATGATTAAAGTATAATCATTTGTCTCCTCTAATTTTATTTTAAAATACTTGCTACTTTCGTAATGGGGATGTTAAAATTTAGCTGAATTGGATATTTTTCAAATTTGACCACTATCACATTTTTACAGTTATTATGTAATACTTTCTGCACCAACAGATACATTTATTATGTCATATGTGAATTATGCAACTTTTGTATTTCTTCTTTCAGAATGCAAAAATTCCATTATCGTAACAATCCCCATGCAGTTGGAAACTCTCTGTTCTGTAGTTGTGATTTTTAAATTGTCACCTGCCTTCTGGAGAATGAATGAAGTTCAGGTTTCTTGAAGCTGGACTCTAAAAACTCAAGAAAAATAACCATGCTCAGTATTGTCTATTTGTAGCTACCTGGTGAGTCTGCACAGTACCTGGATTTCTTGAATATTTCACAGATTGCATTTTAAAGAAAAGGACGAAAGAAGACCTCTTTCCAGACAGTTTAAAGCTAGTTATTACTCACATACTAAAACAAAACAAAACAAAAAAAAACCTGTAAACATTTCAAACACAGGATAAAAAAGGGCTTTCATCACATGTATTGATAAAGCCATAGATGCCCCACCGGATATGACTCTGGGGTCTAAACCCCATGGTAGAACACGATTACTTTTGTACTGGGCAGGAAATACAGATTATCTTCTGGTTCTACCACCACTTTCTTTCCTCTATTCATAACTTTTCTATTACCTGCTGGACGATTTTGTTGCTATTTGTATGTAACACACAGGTTTTTGTATGGAAAGACCATCCACAAAATAAGCAGCTTTTATCCAGCCATTTCAAAAACTCTTTTTAGAACTAAATATATTGCTTCCCAAAATATGAGGGTTTTATCTGGCTGGTAATAGGAGACATGAAATATAGATTGAGAAAAGAACATCCATTTTATGTCGAGCCTTTGGATTCTTTGGATATCAACAGTCATGGTTCTCCCAATGCTATGTAGGCATATCTTTCCTTACATCATTTTAAATTCTGAAAATTGTGAGCAACAATCTTGGGGGAAATTGGGAAGCAAAAGATATGGAATCTGTCATCCTATTACTAGATTTCAGGTAAAAAAAATGAAGTGATCCATTTTACCTCTATATAAGGGCTTTGATTCTTCTATAATTCATAAAAGAAATCATGATTAAAATTATTTTATAATATTAGATCTCTGTTATAACAGAAATAAACTCAGTCTTTACCTAATAATAACACTACTAAAGCATAATGGACCCTTATGTGGTGAAGCAAAAATACATTTTTTATTATTTTTTTTTCTTTTGAATAACTCTTTCAGACTACTTGATTTCTATTTGGTCAACTATTCTTGCAGCAACATAAGCCATTCTGTCTTCTGGGTTCATTCTCTTCTAAAGTGCTGTTTGACTCCACAAGGTAAGTGGTTCTGATGGTTAGTGCTACTGAACTGAAAGGATAACTTGTCCAGATAGCGAATATTTAAAACTGATATGTACAATAATGGTGTAATAAACAAGTTGCTTAAAGAGAACGGTGTTATAAACACGTTACTTAAATAGTATTGCTGATTTCTAAGTTGAAACAGAAGTGTACAAGAAAACATAAAAACTAGAATGCAAATGAGTACCTTTTCATGATAGAGTCAGAATATTTAAATAGACAACAACAAAAGCATCTATGTGCTCATACAGACATTCCTATATATATAACAACATGAAATTTACTTAAATCAAAATAATCCTTCAAATTGTATTCATTTTGCTAATACTGGGTCAATACTTTAACATAGATTTTAAAGAGCAGACCTCAATAACAAGGATAAAGTTTAGCATAAATACCATGTCACCCAAATGCCTCTGTTTTTCAACTTATAGTGATCGTTAATACTGAGTTACCAATTCTAGTCTTAGAACAGGCATTCTCAAAGTGTGGTCCAGGGACTTCTGAGGATCCCTGAAACATTTTCAAGGTATCTATGAGATCAAAACTACTTCATAATAATAACATATTATTCTCTCCTTACACGTTTTCTCATGAGTGTCTAGTGAAATATTCCAGAGGATACATGACACGTGATATAACAGAAGCAGATACGAGAATCCAGCTGTCTTTTCTAAACCAGACATTAATGAGAGTTGCAAAAATGTAAAACAAGGTCACTCTTCCTACTAATGTTGTTGAAAATATATTTTTAAATAAAAACATGTTATGTTGACATATAACAGGTTTATTATTGCCATATTAAATACTTTAAATGCCTACACATTTTAATTTCTAATATGGTAACTATTGATAGACATAAAACTACATTTGAAAAAAAAGCTTTTGGGGTCCTCAATCATTTTTATGAGTGTTCGGGAAACTCCACCTCAGAATATACTTGAATGCAGGTACCAGTACTTTAATTTTTTTATCTGCATTTTTCACCCAGAGCAATGTGGCCATTGAGTAGGAGCTCAATAAATATTTATTGATTGAGAGGCAATATTATGATTGGGAAAAAAAGACAACATAGGTTCCTAGGATTTGACAGCTACAAATATGTCCCTTGCTGACAATTTCATTAACATTACATCAGATTTTTTCCAATCATATTTTATCCTGATAGTGTGACAAACTCTTTAGAAAAACAATACTCTAAGCACTGCTAAAGATAATGAGTCCTTGGGCCTAACAGTAATGATAGATAATGGCTGGGTGTGAACTTGCATCTTTATTTATTTAATGAGTTCTCTGCCCTTTCCTCAGTGATGTCACAGTATAGCCAGTGTAAAGTTGCCTTGGTAATGTTTCATATAATTCCACCCAGTGTATGAAGATCAGGGCTGCCCCCACAATAAGCACTAAAAATCAAAAGGATTTTATAGCTGTTTTGTATACTTGAGTCATTCTTCTTCCTATATTGGGAGCTGGTACATTCTCATTTGAATTAAAAACTAAGACACGTAAATTGAGATTGTTCAGTGGACCTACCTAACTTTTTCCTCAGCCAGATTCTCTCAAGATCCGAAATACTAAACACTGAATTTGTTCTTCCAGGCTTGGGTTTAGGTTTCTTTCTTTCCATTACTAATAGGTGTTAACACTTTGACTACCAAGTTAGTCTCAAATGTGATCTTGATCTCATAAAAGACGTTTAAACTAGGAATCCTTTCCTTACATGCTGAGAGTAACTAAAGCAAAGCATTATTTCCCATTTCTGGACTAGTTCATAATTGTATCATTCTGTCCACTATTGCTCTAGAAGGAAAGAACTTTCTAATTAGCCAGTACCATCAAGTTCAGTATGTTGAAGTAGAATCCCATTAGATAAATTCAGTCATTAAGTGATGTAAATATAGGATGATATTCCCTCTATACAACACAACTCTAATTAGAATCTTCAAGCTGATCTTTTCAACGAGTGCAGGGTGCTGTGATGAGTAGCAACAGCTCAAGCTAGAAAGCTAGAAAGGCCTGTGTTTCAGTCCCAGCTTTGATAACTCGTTATATGATATTAACAAGATAATTTTAACCATACTGAGCCTGTAAAGTGGGATAGCAATGTTTATATGGAAGGGCAGTGAGGAGACTAGATGAAAAAATCCTAGCACATTAACTGACACATGTTAAAAACTTAATTTATAGTAATTATTATATAGCTAATAAGGTAGGTTTCTGCTGTCATTTTACATAAGAGTATCTATTATTATAGAGAATTTAAAGAAGGGAGGAGGGGATAAACTACATTTGCCTTAAGAAGTCCAAAAGCCCTATGGGATGAAGGGATCAAGAACTCAATCCTCTTTTTGAATTTATTCTGATACACTAGGAAGCTGGAATCATGCATTTTAAATAATGCTAAATCTTTGGACCATCCAGATTTGGGGGATTGTAACCGTAAAAATATCTTGGGGAAACCAATATCCAATAGCAGTCATGGAATCATGCAGAATGTAGGGCAAGTTTCTGAGTTCATCTCAAGGTACTGAGCAAAAGCAAAGACAAAACCAATTAACTACTACCTTGAGAGATTTCTTGGCTTGAGAGCAAGGGTGGGGCAGGCAAAGAAAACACTGGACTTCATGTTAATGTGGATAGATGAGCCCTATTGACCTCCACAGTTAGAAATGAATATCTAATAGCAAGCAGGAAAGCAAACACAAGATATTCTAACATTTGCTCTGTGGTACTGCCAGTTTCACCAAGGGTAATTTTAATAGTCTTAAATTATAACCAGTGTTATATGATCCTTTTCCTTTTGCATAATTTCAGATGAATATGTAGAGGCACAGTAAGAAAATGGAAATATATTTGTCCAAGTTTCTTGGTGCTAGGAAAGCTACTTATTGCATTGTGACCTGGAAGATATTATAGATACCCTAATTAATGAAGCAGTACTTATGTGATTCTCTGTGATGTTTACATACCCAGTCAATTGAGGCTTCATTGAAACTTACTGAGAACATGAAAATTATTCTGTAAGCATATCTCTAATAATGCGGTATTTTTGAAAATCTAATTTCTTAAGAGGTATATCAAGATCAGTTTATTAAATAGCTCTTCTAGATTAGATCTTTTTCTAGGGCAATTTCCATAAATTAACCCTCAAAACCAGGTTTTATTCATCCTCTTACTGGTGGCTATTATTATCAAACATTGAAATAGTTCTCAAAATGTTCTCCAATACTTTATCACAGAGTATTCAAACCCTGGTTAGCACCTGATGTTAGCCCAGATTCCCTGGGCCCAGGTGGTATCACAAAAATATTGAATTCCCTCTGCCCTTATGAAAATAAATTCTTCCACACTGAGTCTTATAGTCACCCCTTCCCCAGACTAACGCCATCAAAATCCATTTCTACATATATTCCCCTGGATCCTATCAGTACATATTAAATGGGTACTACATTTCCTTTGGAGTATAAGCTATTTTCTACTTGAAATGTGCTTGTAATTATCTACTCTGACAGTTCTAGGACTTGATTTTTGTTGTAGGCCTAGGAGCAATGAGTGGTGGTGGCAATGTATCTTGTGGAAAATAAACATCCTCTTGGAAGGCATCTGTTTAAGAAAAGTTGTTACAGGGTTCTACTCTGGCAATTAGGAAAGGACTTCTTCTGCCAGCCAGCAAGTTCTGGAAGATTGAGCCACGGTTCAAGATTTTCAAACTCTGGCTGACCGAGTGGCACGTTGGTTAGGAGTTGGCTTGGGACACCAGCTCTGAGCAGCAGGGCCCCAGTTCAGATCCCACATGAGGGCCAGTGATGCTGCGCTCTCTACAGCTAAAATGGTGAACAACAGCTCGATCTGGAGCTGGCCTATGGTGAGTCGCCGGTGATGGCATAGGCTACAATGTGGTTGGCCGACAGCCAGTGTGAGCTGCCATGAGCCTCTGTGAATGGCCGTCCAATGGCAGGTGTGCGACTGCCTCAGCCGGGAAGAGTGCAATGATCATACCAACATGGGCCAGTGAAGCGATGTCCTCCACAACTAGGCTGAAGAACAAAAGCACAGCAACTTGTCTGTTCCCCTTCCCCAGTTCCCCAATAAAATCTTAAAAAAAAAAAAAAAGATTTTCAAACTCACTGAAATGTTACTCTCCAGGCTTTAGAACCATTAGAACCCTGCTTTGGACAGAAAATGTTTTGAGGCTGGGAACTTAGGCTCCTTTTCAGTTTATAATCAAATCCTAGGCCTGATGTTCAGCAAATCTGCCCTGTGGCAGCAGGAAACAATTTTTTTACAGCTGCCATACAGGCTCTCTGCCTTTAGAACACGACCTTTAAGTTTGCAATTAACTGCTGTACACCTATTATTTTCCTTTTAAAGTCTCCTGTGCCACTAAAAGCAGTTAATCTCCTTCATTATCCTTAAAATTATCATTGTCCTATAATGATCAAGTGCCGCAGGTACTTGGTGTCTAAATGCTTTCCCTCTAACTGTACTTATTTCCAATTAACCACAAGTTAAGGTTTGACATAATTATTATGTTACTGCATGCCAGAAGTTAATATCACATCAGCAAAGGGATCCTTATTTCTTTTACACAAGTGAACAATTCACCTCCAAATCTTTTCCTAAGAGCTTGCTTTCTAGAACCACTCTGGTTTCCTAGAAAACAGACCCTGAGGTAAGTATTAACTACTAGTAATTTATTTGAAGGTGGAATTCCAAGAAAACAAAGCAGAGGAAAAGGAAATGAAACAATGTGATCTGTGAATGCATAGCTCTCTGCTTCACCAGAAGTTTATCAGATGCACAGGCCTATTTACATGAAAAATCTGTACAAAAAATGAATAGAAATATTGTATGTTGGAAAGTTCCATAAAAGGGAGAAAGCTAAAGGTAATTTATGTGCCCAGTTTCCTCTCCTCTCCTTTCTTCCTTTGGACAAAATTCTCCCCAATTATATTTAACTACCTTGGTGGGGGGCATTATCCAGTCCCTTTGGCATCTACTTGAAAGATAAGTTTATGCCCTTTCATGTGATCCAAGTCCAGAAATGGTAAGAGATACCAAAGACTCAAGATGCCATCGATTTCTCAGGGAAAACACACTTTGGCTGGTAAGGAGTTGGTCATTCATAGTAATTGCTGGGGTATGGAGTATTACAACCGAGGCACCAGGAGACAATTGAGCTAAGAAAGTATGAAAAAGTTCATTGTACCTACTACACATGCTGTTCAAATTTGCGAGAGTACTGAATTCAAACAGTAGAAGAAAATAACAGATATTGAAGAAAAGTCTTCCTTATCTATTATTTGAGACCATCCATAATCTCATGGTGAATAATGCCTGATGACAATCATCAAATACTCCAGCAAACATTTAGGAAAGCTCAGAAGCAGACAGCTGTGTAGTTAAGCTTTCTTACCACTTTGCAGATTGTTGGGAAAATGTGTTTGCTCATATACCAAGGCTATAGACCATATTACAGAACAATGAAGACAACAAAATGCTTGAGAATATAGATTGGGCCTCTTAGTCTGAGCAAATCCATTCAAGATGGAACCGTTTAACCACAGAAATCACCCCCTCACATCTTCCAGTTATGAAATGGTGAGTGAGAGAAAGAACTTGCTCAGAGCAATTAAGAGAGGGGAAAACAGCCAAAAAGTGATAAAAGCCACCAGCAAAGGCTGTGCTCTTATACCAGAATTGTGCTTCTCAAATTGTAATGTGCATACAAATAATTTCAGGATCTTATTAAAATACAGATTCTAATTCAGTGGTCTTGAGGTGGGACCCAAGATTCCATAACTCCAAAACGTTCCCAGGTGGTGCCAGGCCTAATGATCTGAAGATCACATTTTGTCATAATACAAGATAGTATGCAGTATTACTGGCTTTTACAGGTGATACCTAACACCACAGGGGAAATCATGAGTCTTAGTTTTTTGTTTCCCCAGAAAACAGGAGTAACTTCTTTTTTATAGTCTGATAAAGGGCAATTTTGAGAAATAGTAACACAAAAAGGACAAACAGAGTCTGTTATCAAAGTGTGAATGAGAGGTATAGGCAGATGGATTGTAATAAAATAGCCAGCCAAACAAAAAAACATACTATTACAAAAGCAAGGTAAAGGAAATCTAGAGAAAATTGGGAAATAGCAAAGAAGCTGGAGGAATTGGCTGCTCTTGGCACCAACACAGTGAGCTCATGCCAAATGGGATTGGAAGACAGAGGTGGCAATGGAGATGGAAGGAACGTGCTTCTCAGTGTTTTTGGATTACTAGTTACAAATGGATGTGTTTTTAAAATCACTTAAATAGAGAAGTCTAGTTCATACATCGTGGAAATTAAAGAGATTAGAATTATGTAGTTTGAATACAATAACCAGAGGCCTCTCAGCAGTTTGATTGTCTTGCTAGAATTCTCTGACAGCTTAGAGATCTTCAGGGAAGAGAAAAACACTGTCAAATTTGTGAACCCAGGTCCAAGAAACAGCGTGAGTGTGTGTGTGTGTGTGTGTGTGTGTGTGTGTGTGTGTGAGTGTGTGTGTGTGCGTGTGCATGCAAGTGTGTTTGTCAGGGTTGGAGATTTTTTGATCAAGATCAACTTTGACTCCCTTAAAATACATGCCTAGTGGTATGGGTTGCAGGCTTGTGCACAAGCTAATATGAAAACAGGAGGAGGAAAGATACAATTCTTGTATTCTCCATTTTCTCTTTGGAGACAAATCCAACCTCATCCTTGAAATTAAATTCTGAAAATTGTGTTCCTAGGGAATTTTGAATACTTAAAGAGTAAAAGAAAAGGAAAGGAAAGGAAAAGAAAGGAAGGAGAGAGGGAGAGGGAGAGAGGGAGAGAGACACACAGAGACAGAGAGAGAGAGAGAGAGAGAGAGAGAGAGAGCAAGCAAGCGAAAGAAAATAAGGGAAATCTATGAATTGAGAATAAGGAGATTTTTCTTCCTACATAGACAGGTAACGGTCTTAAAATGAACCATTAGACTATTGCAACAGCTTCCTAACTAATTTTATCACTTCTAGCCTCATCCCCTTTCCCAAAGATCTCAAAACTGCTACCATCCTGTATTATAAATCTGAGTATCTCTCCTACCTGGTAATAAGATTTTTATTGGCTCCTTATTTTGTATGAAGTGCAAACTCTTTAAGATGGAATGTTGGGTTTTATGTGATTTGTTTACCTAACTAGACATCTCCCACTACTCCAATAACTCTTGATTCTTTGGTAGCAAACAGAATATAGATCCCCAAATACATCATGCATAGGCCTTTTCATGTGCTGTTCTCTTTTCCTGGAATGACCTTTCTTCCTTAAAGATCTGGGATACTGGGAAATTCATATTCATTTTCAAAATTCAAAAACAATTATTACCTAAAGAGTCTTCTTTTCCCTTCTCCATACCCCAAAAAACAGAGTTAACCACTCCTGTGTTACTTGTGTATTTTAAATATAATTCTGTCATTGCATTTAGCACATTCTGTGGTAATTTGTTTACATACCCACTATGGTCATTACTTGACCACGATATTGAAGGCAAGTACATTGATTATTCTTATTTACTCACGTCAAGCACTATAAACTTAGATATTTGAATCTGTGTTGCATAAATGTGTGTATACATGCCTACTTGCATGTAAGGATGAATAAATGAATGAATGAATACTAAATCTATTAGAGTTTCCAGCTCTCCAACTTCTTTGGGTTCCTCTCTGTACCTGGCAATTGTCTTAATCCCCCTTTGGTGCATTCTTTTTAGCTGAGCCATCCTGCCACCTGTTGGCAGCTCAGCGGCAGCTCAGCTCGGGCCATGAATCGAACCAGCGACCCTGTTGCTCAGAGCTCACACTCTTGAGCGAGCTCTTAACCAATTGAGCCACTTGGCCAGCCCCCACTTCGGTGCATTCTTACTCTTCATATAGGAACCAATTCAATTTTTACATGTAGTAACAATAGCAACACAATTTAAAAACATTAATGGGCTTAAAAAATTGAATATATTTTTATGTTGTTTTTCCTCATCCATAAATAAAATATAAGTGAGGCTAAGTCAATTACAACTCTTGATGTGACTCCTTTCTTAGGCCCATGGAAATCTTTATATTGCGCTTTTGCTTTCAACTCTCAATGAGAGCTAATAAATTATCTTTTCTTGCCAGTTTCCACCCCTCTTCTCAGTTTGGGGTCTTCAAGAACCCTAGAGGTTCTATTAGAATAGAACAATAGCGAGGAACTTATAGATTATTGAAGAGACCAAACTAAAATGGATCATATATAGCCTAAGAACACATCAAAGAGGTTATTTTTTACTTTACATAGGAAAGGCTAGCTTAGATTTTTTCTCATATGGTAACAGCAGGACTCAATACTATCCACATGATAGAATCACTTAGGGAGATTTTCAAAGAACATCCCAATATTCAGATTCCCACCCCAGAGATATAATTTATTTTGATTGGGGCTCAGACATTATATTGTAAATTGCCCTCTGTGATTGTAATATACAGTCTAGGAAGAGAACCACCATTAATGGATTTGAGAGACACTACTAGAAATGTATAAAACAAAGCATTAGATAAATAGCAGTAAGGCAAGGCAGAAAGAATCTCTAAACATACACACATACATACAACACACACACACATACGCCCCATATGTGTGCTAAGAAGTGCAGTGCCTTTTAACAGACATTATCTCTCTTATCCTCTAATTATCACTGTATGGTCTTATCCTCTAATTATCACTGTATGGTCTTCATTACATTATTCCTTTACTGATCCAGTGGGTAAGCCAGCCAGCTATACAATTATTCTAAATTATCCATTATCCATGAGCATGACAATCTATGAGCATAAAAACAAAATAGATAATTGCAATCCATACATATCTTCTCAAATTCCTTTAAATGTACTTCCACCTACACCTGTAAGGGGAAAGCCATTAATAAACTGCAAACTAACTGGTTTGTAATTGTATCTTCCTTCTCTGCTCTTATGCACAGCAGCCAAAAAAAAAAAAAAAGTTCAAAAAAGCAAAAAACATAGTATAATTTATAGTCTTAAAATTTTCTGATCTCCAAAATGATGAATACATATCACTGAACATTTGTCTAAAGCCATAGAATATACAGCACCAAGTGAACCCTAATAGTAACTATGAACTTTGGATGATTACAAAGCACTAATGTACAATAGGTTCATCACTTGTAACAGATGTACCATCCGCATCAGGGATATTGATGACGGGGGAGGATGAACATGTGTGGGGTGCAGGAAGTATTGGGAAATCTCTGTACCTTCCCTTCAATTTTTCTTTGAATCTAAGTTCCTGAAGTTCCTGAAACTGCCCTAAAAAATAAAGTTTTTAAAGAACATCCCCCTCCCAAAGTTTAATGTGACCAGGATGGAGGGAGGGAGTGGCAGGAGAGAAAAGAGACAGAGACAATGGGGGTGGGAAGGGCGGGAGAGAGACAATGGAGATGGGGAAAGGATGAGAACCTAATGTCAGAGAAAAGTCTGCTGAGAAATACATGTAAAGGTCTTTATAATTCAGAAGTTTAGCCAATTTTAAATAAAATAAGTGTCATGGCGTCTCAGATAGAACTTTCACAAATGGAAAGACGATGAAAGCTCTGAAAGTATACTTTTGATATTTTGTGCTTTAATATCAGTGATTCTTTTTACCAAAATTATGTTTTTGGAGTTAGTGAGTGAGTGAGTGAGTGTGTGTGTGTGTGTGTGTGTGTGTGTGTGTGTGTGTGTGTGTGTGTGTGTGTGTTTGTTCCAAAAAGTCTTAAACCTGAGAAGAATTTACAGATTTAGTGATAATTTTCAAGTTAAGAGTAATCAAGGCTACAAATACTCTGAAAGAAAAAATAGGGGAAAGGAATGGCCAGGGGAAAGTAGTTTTTTATGATAAAGCATTGTAATTTAATATGTGAACTAGTCTGCATAAATTAGACCTTCAAATGAATACAGTATTTAGTCTAGTTTCACTATTTTGTCATAGTTTCACACATGTGTATTAATCACCTACAACATGACAAATACTATTCAGGTGCTGGGGACACAGTGGTGGACATAATAAAGCCCCTTGTCTCATGGAGTTTGCATTCTAGTGGAGGCAAAACATAAGAGTCAACAAATAATTTCATACCATGATAACTGTTACGCAAAATTCTGAATAAAAAATAAATATGACCTGAAAATTTTATATGATAAACAAAAATGTTTGGTATTTCCAAGATAAAACATTATAGGAATATGGATACTTCATAATAGTTTCCAGCCAGCAAGATGCTGAGTGCTGAATCAGTAATGGTTTATGGGTTATTTTATAAGTCTTGCAAGCATATATGTTTCAGTTTTGAGTTCCTGATATGCATTTATTTTTATCCTTCCAAGCACATACTTTCTCAAAAACCTACAGTCACAGAATGCTGTATGTAGCTTCCGTGGTAGGGAAAGCACAGCTTTACAGCCACAATTTACTACACAGAACTCCTGCACCCCCACCACCCCACATACACACAAAACACACACAAAATCCACACAGGTATCTCTCAGGAAAGGTTGATGCACATTGTGTTCAGAGAAATCTTCTCAAAGAGATTTCTTAAAAATAACCTATTGATGCATTGGAAATTCGGATGGTTGATATAGAAATATGGTTGATCTAATCTGAATCATGAATAGGACTGGTTCCCAATTGGGATTTTCAAAATGTAACATGTATGTGATTGTTGATGAAAAGCAAAGTTAGAATTTATTTTTTTAAATGTACTTATTCAGAATGTTTTTTAAAACCTAAGCAATTCTGCATCTTATGTGAGTTTTGTATAGTGTGTACATGTTGGGAAGAGGAACACGGAGGAAGTGTTAATGAAATAAGGGGCGCTATAAAATGTGTTTTTTTTTATTTTTTAAGAATGAGCTTTGGAAATGCATGTGCATTTTCAGAGGAATTAAAGAAACAATTTGATTAGCATAAAGGATTTTATTTCTTTCTCTTTTCTTAGAATTATTTAAAATAAAGATAAGAGAAAAATCTCCACTGCTCACAAAAGTTCCACACCTGCTCTTCTCCTCAGAATCCTAAAGTGGGGGTGGGGGGTGGGGGGCAGAACGAAGCATTTCAAAAGAGTCATGATTTACACAAATAGGAAGTATCCTAACAATAGCTGTTTCAGAACTAGTTCATCGTTAAATCACTTTGTAAAAGTCAGGTTTGCACAGTAAATCAATCTTTGATATTTACAGTAAAAAAAAAAGAAAAATCAAAATAATGTTTATGTGCTTTGCTCAAGTGACAATAACTAGAGCCCACCAAGTAGCAAAGAATGAAAGGGGAAAATTAGAGGAACGGCATGGAAGAAACTCACTGCTAAAGGGAACTAGAGCTCCAGATGGCCAAGTGCTTAAAACGTAAGCCTAGGGGATGGCAGGGCTTCAACTATAGAATTGTGCCCCTTAAAAGTTGCTAGAACGTACAGATTTCAGCAGACACATGAGTAATAGGAGATATGGTGAAATGCTTTCCGTTTATCATTTTCTATAGGGAAACTGCAGGAGAGTGAATCGCTGAGCAGTTGAAATAAGAAACCTGTGAGTACGAATCCCAGGGTTGCCACCAGATTGTTTTGTGACCTCGGCATGCTGAACAACCCTCTGTAGAACTTCTTGTTTCTTCCTCTTAACAGACTCAACCCTTGAGCCCACAAGCAAGGGGAATGCCAGGGGGCATGTCATAAACACTGATCCTGATAATGGTTGTTATGGGAAATAGCTAATGATTTTGAAAGGGAGGCAATTTAAATGCAAAGTGATATGTAAATGCTGGGCTCTGCAGTCCAGTCCACTAAAGAGGAGTAAGCAGCCATGTATGCCAAAACAGAGCTTGTGCAACATGGGGGGGGGGGTGAGTAATGAAAACCAAACTCTAGCCCCAGACTCGGAGCTCAGGGAAGGGAGAACCCCCTCTTCTTAGCGGCATCTTCCCAGGTAAGAGCACTGGCATAGAGCTTTCAGTAACATGGAGGAGCTAGGGGTTGGGGTTAAGGAAGCAGGTCGTAGCCCAACTGCCACGGGTTCTTGCTGTTCTTACTCAGATTTAGCACATTTTTGTGAATGAGTGTTTCTCTATTCTCTATGCTCTTGTGACAATTTCCAGAGACTTTAAATGACTGTTTTATTTACAGTTCTTACCAGATAAATTAGTGTTTTGCTGGGGAGAGCGTTCATCAAGTACCTTACTCTGCCAATCTGGAAGTCACAGCTCTTTCACATTCCAGCAGCTTCGTATTTAGCCAAGTAGCATAAATACATATTCTGAATGGCATACCCTTTTCAAATTTTTTCTGCCTTCCAAGATCAGGAGTATGAGATGAGAAGAAGAATGGCAGAAAAATTGCCCCTGTGGAATATATTTTAATATGCTAATAACGCCCATGACCAATTGCCATCCTCTACACAAACTCCACAAATAGGATGGATATATCCTGATTCAGACACAGGATTCAAAACTATTTCTGGCTTTGTCTGTGGAGGTCCCATTCAATTTCAGGCTCTCAACACCAGTTTAGGCAGCAATGACATTTGTTTTTTACCCTAAGATTTTGTTTTTATTTTGTTTTTGTTTTGTTTAAACCTAAGGCTTTTTTTCAAGTTGATAAATATGTTTAAAGAATGATAAAGCAAGTTTGCCTTTTTTATTTTCTTTTATTTCCTGTTTCAAGAGAATTCTTTAAAAAAATATTAAATGTCTACCCAGGTGATAGGCATCTCCAGCTGGAATCAATATCCACGTGTATTAGGGCCACTTGCTGACTCTTCATTAAAACAGCAGGTCACATCTCTAGCAGAATTAAAGTACTTAAAATTGCCTGAAGGAGCTGAGCAGGTCTGTTTACACAGAGTGTTTTTTTAGTCATTAAATGATGTTGGCTGCCAAACCTTGTAATGCAACCTTTAAATTGGTAGAGCACTATATAATTTGCAGGGAACATTGCCTACATGGTATTTGTGGAAGAAATTCATTCCAGAAATGACACCATATGGTTATAAATGACATCAGTGAAATCACACAACAGAAGAAAATTCCAAGATTGGTTCCTAAATGGATAAGGAGTTCTTTAAACTCAAAATTCATAGTTCAAATACAGCAATGTTATACCGAATATTGTCCTGGCTATATAAAAATAATTAAATAGAAGCAATATGGTTATCAAGAACCACTTTCAAACATTAAAGGCATGCTTATATTTGCCTTAATGTATTCTACCAAGTATTTATTCCTATATACCTGTGAAAATTGATATTCACTGGCAATACTTTATGTTTCCTTTTTTTTTAAATTATGTCATGAGAGCTATGGTTGATGTCTTTATTTCCAATAGTACAATGTGTCTTTTTTCATGTATTTGTCTGTGTTTTTACTTGCTTTTAAAGAAATGTGTTATGAGAGAAACGCTATCAATATGCTAACGACAACTGTATAGAGTAGTAAAATTTTTTTTTAATTTTCTAAGTTTATGTAGAAATATTCTTTAATGTATGAATATTTACTGGTGCATATGACACAGGTAGCCAGTAATATTAACAACAAAATATCAAATATTTATGAACTACATAGTAAAAACTAAAATATATAATACTTTGCAAAGATCTCCTAGAAATAAAAAGATCTGGAATGCTGAAATGAAGCCTTTTCTAGCCTCTCAGATTTGTTTCAATGAAATTTTAACTCATCTTTATATACTTTTTATATCAGCACTGTCCATGAGAAATATAATGTAAGCCCCATATATAATTTTTAATTGTCATTACATTAAAAGGTTAAAATTAAAAGATGAAATTGATAATCATTTTTTACCTACCTCCATCTAAAGTTTTATTTTATATACAAAAATTTAAGTCATTTACAAGTACAGATGCTGTTAAAAATCATTTAAAAGCTTTGGTAATACATTTAATTCTCACTTCGCCTGATTTATTTTTTTCTATTTTTTTAATTGTGTTTTCCAGTGCCTCATTTCATTGATTATTTTTGTTGCAAGGAAATACTTTATCAGATTTACTAAGAATTTGTTGAAAATGTCTCTTTATGTTGTCCACTTTATGTTTTAAATATTTTTACACAAAAATAGAACAGCTTTTTTATTTTGCTCTGTCCTAGTGACTTGCAATTGCCATTCATCATAAAATTTGTACCATACCTTCTTTTAATCCCTTTTCCCCCCTTTTCTATTCTGGTAGTGGCATCTCCACTCAATGCTGCATCAGCAGTAAGCCTTCAATTCAAACTTAAAAATGTGTTTGTATTTACGTTTTAACTAAAATAATGACTTAATTATAATTAAAATAATAATTATCCTTTCATTTTAAATACCAATTACGAATTATATAGGTATGAAATATCAAGTATTCATGACACAACTTTACATTAGTGTATAAAAAAACCACATTCAAACTGAGTTAATCCATTACAGTGACTAGATGCACACACCTGATCTACACACCACAATAAAATAACAACTTATACAATCCAATGATTAAAGTGAAATGCAGGTCTATTAAGACAAGATGTGTTTAGTAGAAAAATATTTTATATTATTCTGCTTTGAAATATAAACTTGTCAATTAAAATTATGTAAAATTAAAATGTAGTCCCTCATCACACTAGTTAGTGGTTGATAGGGTTCTAGATAAATGTTCACCAGTTCTTACTAATTAACATCAGTTGAAAGCTACACTGAGGTACATACTCCTAATATTTCTTAGATGTCCCTCTATGCCAGTTCTCAAGGATTTTATCTATCCACAAACAGCATTGTTATCAGAGCTGGCAACTGCCAAAGTGCTGAAGCAGGTGGTCAAGTTGGAACTCGCAGGAGACTCTGGGAAGTAAGGCGTACCAAGCTGTTGGTATGGGATCATGAATTGGGTGGAGAAGCCTATGGAAAGCTGTTGCCTTTGCATAGCTACTGCTTCTGTTGGTCAGCAACCAAAGTGGTAATGGGGCTTGAAGGCTCCTGCTGGTCAGTAGTGCCAGAGGTCAGGATCATGAACAGGGGACAGTGAGCACCAGCTGGAACCTGCCGTCACACCTGTGTTTCTGACTACATCTCACCACACCAGCCTTCAGGGAGCAATGGCTACTGCGTCACTTTCACCTTCCATACAACTTCCTCTTTTGGTCAATTCTAACCCAGGACTACAGAAGGAAAGGGGTTTGAAGAAACATAATTCCAGCTTAACCAAGTTGATACAGTATAAACTACCACAGACACTGCATTCAAAATTCCCCCCTAAAATATAGAAAACATTATAAATATTTTTCCAAATCACTGTTGGGAAAAACACAATTTCAGTTTCAACTATAATAATGGGAACAGAGTAAATAATGAGTTTGTGACAGGAGCTCTACATAGAAATCTTGCTAAGTGTTTAATTTGTAGTCCCTTACTTGAAAAAGTTTTCAATGTATGCTTTTTCTTAGTGAATATATAATTTTAGTCCTAATTTGCCAATCTTTGAGAAGATCCTGCCTAAAGGACAGATAAATCGGGATATCTTTAAATAACACAACACTTTTGGTCAGGGCACTCTTGTTGAAAGAAGAGCAAGATTGCCTGTCGTCCACCATCACTCCTATTTATTGTAACACAAATATTATCTTCTCAAGTTCAAATATGAGTCATTGTATTTTTATGAGTAGAACAAAAATGTTGAAATAGGTCTAGGAAAGCGATGGAAATATAGGCTGTAAAGAAAAGATTATATGTAAGAAGTGGTTTATACTTCTCCAGAGAAGCACCTGATCTATAATTGATACACTTCTCCAAACAAGACAAGTGAATTATTAAACACCAGGTTTCCTGGTAATTATCTATTAGCACGTGTTCTTTTGCAGGAATGCCATTTCAGGGAAATGAATCCAAAGGTGACTTTTTACTCTGAAAATTAATGGTATCCCAGACCATTTTAGTTTTCTACCTTTTCATTTAACCCTGAGGCTAAAGATTTGAAAGCTTCTGTGGACTTCTACACTTTTAAACGGTCAGGGGATTACAAAAGCTCACTCATGGCTTCAGGGGAGGTAAGAATTTTGTGTCATGAAAGAGTCTTTAGATTAACTGTGTCAAGTGAGGTAAAAATAATATCTTTGCTTTCAGTAAGAATTATTCTGACCAAACTTTACTCCTATTGGTAAACTAATTTATAGTTGGCTGAAAAGGAAAGAGGACCTTTTTGTGTTTTTGTTGTTGTTTTTCTGTTTTAATATTATTAATTTCAGAGGTTTTGTCTGAGAAAAACAGTGACTGCCACCAGAAGGACTTATCCAGAGGGCCAATGTCAACGAAAGGGAAAGGAAAGTGTTCACAGGGTGTATACATCATCTGACACTAACTAGATCTCTTCACCTCTACCTGTTGCTAATCTCTCCATGCCCTCTGCCATGCTGGCCACCAGAACGCACTTCCTGATATACCAAGAACAACTCCTAGGAGACCATAAAGAATGACTCCAGCTGTGAGCAGAAGGTACCAGGGCTTTTCACTGGTGAAACACTGAGGGTTGTTATTCTTTGACACAGAAAGCCTCCGTGGAAAGGTTCTCAACCTTCCAGAGAAGGAAGCAGAACGAGAAACTACTCATTAGCAAGAATGAACCATTTCTTATGGAAAAGGAAGAATGCCTTGGAGCATGAAACTAAGAGTACAGAGGAAGAAGCTGAAAGCCACACTAACTCACTTTGCAGAGCAGAATTGGACCCTACCTAGAACTGTCAATATGCACCTGGATAGATTTCAGAATTTCATGGAATGAGTGACTGCTGTGTATCTCCTGTATTTCCTCCTCACCACCACTACCCCCAAAACATACTGAACAGCAGTGTCTATTGTGATTATTTTATCCCTGTCCCATCACTGTATGTTGGGTGTATGAAGGGCAATTAATTTGTCTCCTTAGTTCACAGGTTTTCATATTGAAAGGAAATATACTTGCCTCTTCCTTACCTAGAAATGATTTATATATCAAGATCCTGGACCTCAACCTTGAGCCTCCTCTCATAATGGGTTGAAAATTTGGGAAATGTTGGGAGAAAGAAAGTAAATTTGTGCTTGGTGTTAATTAAACAAGAAGGTTTTTCCTGAGGTGGTTCTGTGAGGTGTGATCAAACAATACAGTGAATGTTTAAATAAATAAATAAAAAATTACTACAGTAAAAGACACATTGCCATTAATCCCCCGTCAAAACACCCCCCCTCACTTCAAACACTCCTATCCCATCGTTCTTGCCACTTTCTGAAGCAGTTCTGGAAGTCCTCTTTCATGACTGTCTTTAGTTGCACTGTCATGGCTGCCTGGATGTCCTTGATTGATTCAAAACATTTACCCTTCATGGTGATTTTGACTTTGGGGAAGAGCCAGAAGTCTCATGGTGCTAAATTCAGGGAATAAGGTGGATGAGGACACACCATAATGTTTTTATTTGAGAGAAATTGTTGTACAGAAATGATGTGTGACAGGGATCGCTGTCATGATGGAGGATGAAGTGAAGACAGTCATGAAAGAGGACTTCCAGAACTGCTTCAGAAAGTGGCAAGGATGATGGGATAAGTGTGTTCAAAGCAAGGGGAGGTATCTTGAAGGGGATTAATAGCAATGTGTCTTTTACTGTAATAATTTTTTAAAATTTAAACATTCACCTTATCTTTTGATCACACCTCATAATACCTTGGCAACCTATAGAAGCAAATGGAAACCTAAGCCCATAAATCCCATATGGTAAAGAAATGGAAACTCAAAGATAACCAGTCACAAACAGCCAACTAGGCTTTTCCAAATAAGTCATAAACATAAGCTATAGTCAATCAAACAACTTTTTTTTTTTTTTTGCTTCTTTATCTTCTCTATAAAAGTCTTTCCCCAGAAGACCGGTTAACTCAGGTGGTTAGAGCACAGGCTCATAACACCAAGGTTGCCAGTTCGATCCCCACATGGGCCAATGAGTTGTGCCCTCCCCAGTTAGATTGAAGACAACTACTTGACTTGGAGCTGATGGGTCCTGGAAAAACACACTGCTCCCCAATAAAATTTAAGTCTTTCCACTAGCACCTGTCAGTGGAGCACTTCTAGCCACTTCCTGTTTGACACTGCCCAATTTGAATAAATTTTTGCTCAAATAAATTCTTAAAAGTTTCAATATGCCTCAGTTGATTTTTTAACATTGGTAAAATTATGATTATCATAGGTATATTATGGGTATATTGGATGAAGAGATATCCAGAACATGATTACAATACTGTCAAAAAACAAGACAATGGACCCAAAATTGAGTTACCTATATTTAGACTACATCACCAAGCTGAGAATTAATTACAGTTTTAAGTCTCCCACAAATGGAATCTTAAACCAGTCAGTCAGCAATCGCCTGATCAGTACCAGTTAGATAATCTGCCTGACAGATCCTGCCATTCCCTAAAGGAAAGTAACCTTGTAATAAACAACCTTTTTTTTTTTTTTTTTTTTTTTTTTTTGCTGCTTAGTATAACTTCCTTTTTCCTGCTCCTTTCTACCTATAATTTTTTTTTTATTTTATATAGCTCCTTGGAGAGTTTTTTTCTATCTGCTACATTGGATGCTACCTAATTCAAAGAGATTTTTCCCAAAATTCTGAAAAAAATTAATATGCCTCAGTTTATTTTTCTTTTTTTTTTTAAGATTTTTTTTTAATTGGGGAATTGGGGGGATGGGAACAGTGCTGGGGAGCTGGGGGAAGGGGAACATACAAGTTGCTGTCGTTTTGTTCTTCAATCTAGTTGTGGAGGATGTTGCTTCACTGGCCCAAGTTGGCACCGTCATTGCGCTCTTCCCTGGTGAGGCAGATCAGTCGCCGGCTTCTGGACGGCAGCTCACTGCGGCTGCTGGCCGCTCACACTGGCTGCTGGCCGCTCACGCTGGGTGCTGGCTGCACACGGTAGCCCATGGCAACCCACTGCCACAGGGGCTGCAGCCTACGCCGTCGCCGGCGACTCACGGCAGCCCAGCTCCAGGTTGAGCCATTGTTCATCATCTTAGCTGTGGAGGGCAGTGTCACTGGCCCTCATATGTGGGATCCGAACCGGGGCCCTCTGGCATCCCAAGCGAGTTCTTAACCATCGCGCCACTCGGCCGGCCCTCAGTTTATTTTTCAATACACTTGTTTAAGCTCCTTGGAGAGTTTTTTTCTATCTGCTACATTGGATGCTACCTAATTCAAAGAGATTTTTGCCAAAATTCTGAAAAAAATTAATATGCCTCAGTTTATTTTTCAATACACTTGTTTAAACTTTGGGAGCGATATGGACTACAGATATATATTATTAAGCGAAGTGTTACATACACTGATCAAAGCTATGGGAATGGATGATAGGGCATAGCAGTAGTGTGTAGCATAAGAGAGTCAAGCCTGGAACTGAACCATGATAAACACTAGGGCTCAAGAATAAGGCAGAGAAATAGAAGAAAACCACACTAATCTAAAGGAGCAGCCAGAGAATGAAGTGACAAGTCATAAGATGGTGACAACATGGAAGGCAAGAGAGCTTTATTAAAGTGAAAAGCACAGGTCTCCTTACTCTCTGAGCAAGAAGAAGAGGATAAGAATCAAAGCAAGGACAGAGGGAACACCATTAAATAGGAGGGGGTAAAAAATGTCCATGGTAATAAGAGAAGAGAATGGGAGAGGTGCATGGAAATCGATCTGATAGTTTTTACTTTCTCCATGAAACGAGTCATTGTTATATTTTGACAATAAAGGGAATGGAGTGGGGGTGGTTAAGTCCAGGAAAGAAGAGACCATTTCAGTTACTAGAGAGAACTGGAAAGAGAGCCAACCAATCAGAAAATTTAAAAGGGGAGTTGAGAGCATCTAGAAGTCTAGTTATGTTTGGAAGCCAAAAATGTATAGTTTCACCCATCTTCCATGAAAAGTAAGAGCTGTTGATTACATTCAGCAATAGACAGGTCATTATAAACTTTCGAGGGTAGTTTCAGTGGGGTGCTGAGGGTAGATACCATATTTAGGCATGCAGGCTCTGGAACCTGAATTTCGGGTTTCATGACCTAGTTCTAAACTGTCCAGTCGTGTGACCTTATGCAAGAATTTCAACCTTATTTCCTTCATTTGGTTTTCATATGTATAATAAGGATAAAACAATACCAAGTATGGATTTATGAGGAATGAACTAGAAAGCGCATATAAAGAGATTAGAATAATGTTGGCACATAGCAAGGGCTCAAAAAATTTGGCTACTTATATTAGCTTTGTTAGTAAATTTAGCATTAGTTTTAGTATGGAATTACTATTATTAATATTACCTGTGAAAAAAAGAGTGGTTGAAGTGATAAACCATGAAACCCATCTTTGGAAAGATGGGAGTTCTACAAAAAGTGGCTGATGCTTTGAGGCAAAGGAAAAGGTTGGGTGGACATGGGGTTCAATACTAAGGCTCAAGATTTGGTGAACTTTGAATAACATATGTGGAATAACTCAAACCCCATTTTTTTTCCCCATTCGCTCCTCTATTGAAGGCCAGAAGAAAATGATTCTTGAACTTGCAAAGTTAATAGCATTCTCAATCCTTTTACATAAACTTTAAATAAAACCATATTATCTTAAAGATGAATTTCATATGAATCAAAATTTAGGTTCCTTTGCTGACAAGAGAGTTGCTAATTTCATAACATTTTTATCCATTTGTCTATAAAACATTATATCTGGAATATGCAGTAAAATCAAATGCTTTAGTTAATTGTTTAATTTTGTTTGAGTTTTTCTCAATTACATGTTTACCAGATACTAATATATTTAGAAATTGAAAACCATATAATGCATACTAAAAGGGTTCTGGGGGCCGGCCGAGTGGCACATTGGTTAAGAGCTGGCTTGGGATGCCAGAGGTCCCTGGATCCCACATATGAGGGCCAGTGACACTGCCCTCCACAGCTAAGATGCTGAACAACAGCTCAACCTGGAGCTGGGCTGCCAAGGGTCGCTGGCGACTGCATAGATTGCAGGCCCTGCTGCAGTGGGTTGCCATGGGCTACCGTGTGTAGCCAGCAGCCGCAGTGAGCAGCCCTCCAGAAGCTGGTGACTGATCTGCCTCACCCGGGAAGAGTGCAATGATGGTGCCAACTTGGGCCAGTGAAGCAACGTCTTCCACAACTAGACTGAAGAACAAAAGGACAGCAACTTGTCTGTTCCCCTTCCCCCAAATCCCCAGTGCTGTCCCATCCCCCAATTCCCCAATAAAAATCTTTAAAAAAAAAAGGTTTCTAAGAAGAAGATAAGAATGACATTTTAAAAATAAATATGTTTAACAAGAAACACTATATATTCTTATTAACTTAAGTAATGTGGTCATGAAATATTAATTGCATATTTCCTGGTTCTGAATCTAATTTTATCTAATTTAGAAAGATCATTAGAAACAAATCTAGATATCTTTGATGTCTTCCCAATTGCATTATTTTATTTTTAATTTTTAAAAAAATTTTAGCTCTTCTTCCTTTTATTCCTGTCCCTCATGAGTTCAAATTATATATGCATGAATAGCCCGTTTTTCTATAAAAATAAGGTCATAGCATCCACAATGCTCTGCAACTTGTTTCTTTACTTTCATTTCTGACAACCTTCCTGTAACTATTTATCTAATATGGAATTAATTAATAACATGCAAAGGTAAAAAAGTTTACACTGCATCATTTAATGTACTTTAAAATGATGTCGCTCCCTTTTCACAAACCCAATTTCCATCCAAGGCACAAGAAAAATTGTTATTTTTAAAATTAACATGTTAAACTGACATTGATTATTCCAGAAAATACATGTGACTATATCATTTTTCAAAAAGTATAAGCACATCATACTCGCTTGCACCTTAATCAACAGATTTTGCTAATTCATTTATGAAAGGTTGTTCATTTTAGCATTGCCTATAATATGGAAACAATTTAATGCCTAGCCATAAAGTTCAATTTAAATAAATTATGATACAGTCATACAATGGAAAAACACAGAGTTATTAAAATAAAGCAGATCAAAGAAGTAATATTTGGCCCAATACCACATAATGATGATGATTTGAAATCTGACTTTATTATGTGCTAAACTCTCATTGAAATTGAGTCTATTTCTTACTATTATATTCTCTTCCATTTTTTTTATATCTATACCAGAAAAAAAACATAGAAAATTATTTTAAGGACTATAACTTTTTAAAATAAACTTTAAAATCAATTTGTCAAATTATAATAAAAATTTCATTTTGGGGTTTGGAGCACCTTTAATTTATGAATTAATTTGGAGAGATTTGACATATTTACAGGGAGTCCTTCAATCTGAGAATAAGCAATGTGTTCCTGTTTAGTCAAGCTTTTTTAAAAAAAGTCCATAGTGTTAAGATTTTTTATTTATATTTCTTATAGTTTGTCTTAAACATTGGGTTGTTGGAAAAGTCATGATGCATTTTTGCAACAAAAAACATAGGTAAAATACTTCATGGCTTTTCCAACAACCCAATATATATCCTAATATATTTTATCTTTTGATTTATTATTTGTAATGAGATATCTCCTCATATTTTCTAATGCATTGGTTTGTTTTAGAGACGAATGTTGTTTTCCCCTCTGAACATGTTAATGGTAAGTTACAGATTTATTAATATTGAGCTGTTATTATTTTCCTCATATGAATTTTAATTGGACCAATACCTTATTACTTTAATGTAATTATTTCATGTACTGATATGTTATTAGGGTTTTGAAATGACATTTGTAAGTGAGCCTGTTTTCTAATTTTCTTTTATTGTATTATGTTTGTGATATTTTTATATTAATGTTGTGCTGCCTATAAACAAAGGAAGCATGGTTTTCTTCATTCTCTGTGCTTTGAAACAGCTTAAAAGCATCAGAAATATCTATTCAAAAATGATAAAATTTAACAAGTTATCTGGGACTGGAAAGTTAAAGAAAGCAGCTATGACAATTTTATTTGATGTCACCTATGTTAATTTGTTAAACTTTTATATCTCTTCTTTTGTAAGTTTCAGTAACTTAACTTTCTATGGGTTTATGTATTTATTACTTTTTAAAAATCAGTTTGCCTAGAGTTGAGCCAAGTCACCTCTTAGATTTGGAAAATATATTTTGTAACTATAGTAAGTCCTTGCTTGGCACAGTATTATGTTAAAGGAAGTCCACGTGCATGGGAAATGTGCAAAGCAAGAACAGGGTTCCAACATGCACATATTTCAGTTAAAACAGTGCTGTACAAAATGAGGACTGACTGTATGGAGATATTTTCCCTATTCTCATTTTTCATTTTGTACATTTTTTTCCTTTTCTTGATTAGATTGCCTCTTTCCCAAAAACTGAGCTCCTAAATTATGCATAAATTAAACTATCTTCATATTTTGCTATTGATATACTTTTATTTACATCTTTTCTATTTCTTCCTTCTCTTTAGCTTTTTCCTACCTTATTCATTTTATTGCTTAATTATTTTTGCATCATTTTGTCTTGTTTAATAAGATGTAAAGCCAGACAGTTTCCCCATGTGTTACAATATCATGTAGGTATTTTTAGATGTAGGGTTTTTACTATTATTATTTATTAGCTATTTTGCAGATTTAAATTGGATTCTACTTTGATCCAAAGTTGTTTACTTTTCCATATCTGTCTTCTGTTTACTTTTTTGTGTGTGTGGTGGGAGTTCTGAATGTAAAGTCATGCAAACATTAAAAACCCAAGTCTGAGCAGAGCTGAGTAGAAAAGTTTATGAAATATATTATTTTTTTTCTAATTTATTCTAATAGTCAATTAGAATTAACATTATAGTATACATTATAGTTACATTATAGTAAATGTATTCTACCCTTTTATTGAATAGCTGGCTTTTCAGTTTATATCTCATTTCTAATGAATAAAGCATGTATTAACTCAGCTTTTATCTAAAATTCAACAAAGGAAGATGAGGGTGTTGATGGCAAGAGTATCAAAGGAAACTTACTAGCCCATTGAAGGGCATCTCATTCATTGAGTAAATTACTCAGTTAGATACTAGAGTAACAAGATTAATGAATTTTCCTCCTTATGTTTAAAAAGCTCATAGCCAACCTAATGCTTGAGTATTATTCAATACTAAATTTTTTGTGAGTAGAGTATTAGTCAATATTCAAAATTCAATTGTAGTGCAGTGGGGGTTGCTCATTTAGCCTGAGGACTATGGTAGAACAACTATTAATCAGCAGTGGGAGTACAGGTTTTCCTTAAGACTATGAACTATTTTTCAATGGAAGTGGAACTTGGCTACAACCAAAAGAAGAGTGAAAAGAACTGAGGGAGAATAGAATTTGAATCTTGAGTCTGCCACTTTCTAGCTTTGGGATTTGGGCCACAGGCTTTTATTTCCTCATCCGCATAAAAGAGGCACTAACACTTAAAATGCGTGATTATGAGAAATTAGACTTCATGAATTTAGCACGATAGTATTTGACACCTGGCATGTACTTACAACAATGGTAGATGCTGCTACTACTACTAATACACAGGTAAACAGGGAAAACAGGAGAAGAAATGAAAAAACTGACCGGAATCAAGCAATGATTTTATAATAAAGGACTCTGTAAAAGCCTTAGAGCCTAGCTTCTTTTCAGAGATGACTTATGTTGTTATAATTTAAATGTCCCACTGTGACAGATAGCACTTGTTCTTCAGCAGTCATTCAGACTTACTAGAGAATGAGAGGCGAGTGAGAAGTGGTAGGCCATAGCTACAGGGAACCTCATTTGGGCTCTCTCAAATGGACAACAGACGTTTACGGAGGTCATCGGAGATTGTTCGTTCAATTTAAGCCCATTTGTGACCACAAATTGTGGTTCTCCAAGTAAACACTTTGCTCCAGGACATTGCACAATGGAAATTAGATTATTAAGAGTGTAGGTTACTCAAATAACATGAATAAGCAGCATTCTCAAACAGCTTAATATTCAGTTCAAGTGAAGAAAAGCCAAGCATTTGTGTCACTCACAGATTTGGTCTGGAAATACTGCTACAATTTTCTGTTGCTGGTCCAATGTGAGCATTAAAATGTGTTAATAAACTTGCAGCTTGACACACTGATCGTTTCTCCTATAAACGTGATTTAAAATGTTTATAAAAGAGGGTTATGGAGAAGTCTTTTTCAGGCTGTTTTTGCTTAGCTCAAGCATTAATGAAAGTAATGGCAACTCAAGCTAAAAAGATCAAACATGAACTGCCTAGCAGTTGTCAGCATAAGGAGAATGCTGAAGTTGTACAAAATTCAGACTTTGCTGAAAACAAAAGCAGTTGTTTAGCTTGGTTCCAAATTGTGCTCATAATCCAAATAAAAGAAAGATTCTCTCTCACTCTTATTAATTCCCATCGTCATTAATTTAAACATCATACCCCTTTGCTACTTGCTTAGTTTTTTTTATACTACTTTTCTTTGCAAATAGATTAGACTTTGTGAAAGAGATCAGAAATGTATAAGAGAAACAGAATTCACAACGCACAGCATTAAAAAAAACAAATAAACAGCTGCATAATTAGCTCAGTTTCAGGAATGGGATAAATATCAAGAGATTCATAAGGTTAAAATCAGTTTAAATATTAACCTGAAAGAAGAGAAGATATGTAAAATTTTCCTTGGTTAACAGAGGCTATTATATATCACTGTCTAAGTTTCCATTAAAAAGTGTTTTAAGGGCTGGTCAAGTGGTGTGTTGGTTAAGAGTTGGCTTGGGACGCCAGCTCGGAGCAGCAAGGCCCTCGTTCAGATCTCACATTAGGGCCAATGATGCTGCACCCTGTACAGCTAAGATGGTGAACAACAGCTTGATCTGGAGCTGGGCTGCAGTGAGTTGACGGCAACAGCATAGGATGCAGTGGGGCTGGCTGGAAGCTGGCATGAGCTGCCGTCCAATGGCCAGCGACCGAGCTGCCTCAGTTGGGAAGAGCACAATGATCACAATACCAACATGGGACAGGGAAGCGACGTCCTCCACAACTAGACTGAAGAAAAAGGATAGCAACCTGTCTGTTCCCCTTCCCCGATTCCCCAACACTGTTCCCCTTTCCCAATTCCTCAATAAACTCTTAAAAAAAAAAGTGTTTTAAAAACTAAAATGAATAGCAAACAGTCACTAATTCCTAACACCAAGCATTTCTTAGAATAATGCCTAGAAAATTTATTAAAATATACTAGGGATATTTTACTGCTTTTATGCTATTATTTTTCATTATTAATTATGAAATTCAGAAACTACAACTATACAAAAACTGGCAAGCAAACAAACAAAAATACTTAACTTTGATCTTCCACAATATAGTAATTAACCATTCAATGATAATTTCAGGTTCACAATTCCAAACTTTACATATTTTTGTTTATCATTGTCAGCACAATTACACATGCATTTTATTTTCAGAAATGAATCATACAACAGAGGGACATGTTTAAAAACAATACAGAGAATACATATTTTACTATCTAGACTATAGGAAATGCTACAGGAAAGGCATCCTGATTTCCTTCAACAAGAAACATCATAAAACTGCAAAGGATAGAGCAAGAAAGGAGAGGGGTGGGAAGAGAGGGGGAGATAGATAGAGAGAGAGGGAGACAGGGAGAGAGGGGCAGAGGGAGAGTTGGTTTTGACTGGAAGACAGAGTGATGAAAAGGAAAGTGACAAGGTACACCACCCAGAGAATGGTTATCAGCAGAGTAAAACCACATAATGATGACAAGGTTCTGGGAGAGAGCTTACAATATAAAATGTGATGAGGTGGGGCTAATGGCTGACGTTATTCTGATTGATCATCTCTTTATATAAAATGATCTGACACTGAAAGATAGTCAATTAAGATTTACTTTGGAGTTGGCATGAGCATAAACCTTTACTTTCTACTAATTAGTAATTGCAAACTTCTATCTGTCCCTGAATAGTAATTCCTGAATGCCAGTTTAACTGTATCAGTTGGATCTACAAAGTTTCTTAAAAATACAGACGTCTAGACCTCAACTCTAGTGATTCTGATTTAACAGGTCTGGTTAGGTCCTAAGACTTTGTTTTACAAGTTCCCTAGATATTATTGATGCATAACTAAACATCAGAACTGATATCATGCCTATCAAGGCACTAATCGACAGGAAAGCATCTATCCAATGCTAAATCAGTCACAACAATTTTTAAGAAAACTTCAGAATACATGCCTGTATTCTACTTGTTTCATGCTAATAGTAAGACTCATTAGATTATAAATACCATGAAATCAGGGATGATGCCCATTTGATTCACTATTTTTCCCTTATGACCTGGCACTGGTACATCACAGGTAGCATGTATTTGACAGGTACCATGTATTTGATGGGTGAACAAATCACCACATGGTTGAATAAATTAATATTTGATTTCCAAATGACTTTCTCATGCTGCCAAAAAGAACAAATAAAAAAATGGAATTTGTTCATTCTTCCCTTCATTCATTCTTTCATCAACAAACAAAGCAACAAATATTAATTGAGAGTTTATTGTATAGTAGGCATTATGTGATACACAAACAACACAGCAGTGAGTAAAAGTATCTATATTCCCTATGATTATACTCATAAACAGTGCTTACTCCTGATGAAAAAATAAAGTCCTTTGAATCTCCAAAATGAGAGGCATTCTTTGAGTACCCAAATATCTGTGTTTGCTGCAAAGGTGATTGTTATGCAGCTATGAGTCATTGCAGTAAAATCTCAGACAACGTTTTATGTTCTTTGTGACTTTTATAGCTGAGGTTTGGGATCGGGTTCATTTACTTATGAGCTGTGTGGGCCTGAATGCCCATTTTCTCATAAGAGAAAAGTTCAGTGAATTATCTCAGAGGCAAAGCTTTCAAATCCATGACCTCCTCACCAAAAATACATTGTCTACCAGCTTTTCAATTTATTAAACAATAGATTAAGAAAAAAATCAACACTTACACACACACACACACACACACACACACACACGCACGCACGCACGTGCAGTAATTATTTCCTAGCCATTCATATGGGAGGTATTACACCAAGATTGAAAAGGATACCCAAGAAAGATCGGCTTAGGTAAGCAGAGTAACCATGGAATTGTAAATGATAGAAACACTCAAATCAGATCAGAAACTAATTTCAATGTATTTCCTATCTCTGAAGTATTATCATGGGAGATTGTTAGAAATAGACCTGGCATCTTATTTCCTTGAGAGGAAGATGAACAATTTCCTCATTGCTTTCTTAGCAAATCTTATTAGAAAAACATCTGCCCTTAAAATTTCAGTTTTCTGCAGATTTTTAAGTCCTTTTCATACCAAGCTATATTCTATGAAACTGTCCTGTTTAGCATTTAAGAAATTTTGTGAGTTCCACACCCCTGCCCAGAGCAGGGGTTCTTAACTGGATTTGAATTTTTAAATATGCGAATGCATTCTAAACAATGGGCATGAACATATGATAACATTGTGAGTAAACAAAATAAAACCAATATGCCTTTTATGTGTGCATTTTTTGGAGGGAATCTGAACATTTCTGTGGAAATGAAAAATAGGGAAACAGTGAAAAGAATATATCTACCTCATTCATAGCCTTGGTTATAAAGCCTATTTTACTTTGGAGGGAATGGTATCTTAGAGAATTGTTTGGCAAAAATGAAATTTATTTGGATTATAATTTAAGAAAAAGAAAATTTCATATAAAGCAACCTCAGTACACTAGGTCAAATACTCTTTAGATCTTAGAGTTTGTTTGCAATCGGAGATAACAATGAAAATTATCCATCCCTCAGTTACTTAAACTAAACCCTTAATTTTGTTCAGGGTTTTTACAACTCAATTAGAAATTTTCACTAATAATTTCAAGAATATAGAGTGGTTGCCTCACTTCAACTCAGTTAATTATATTAAAAATTATGCATTATGTGATAATATGGCATAACCTGACCAAAGGAGCTGACATACTAGATTGAAAATTTTATTTATTAAGTTATTTGAATATGAATTTTCAAATTCCTACAAAAATCAAAGAACATTATGACTCATTCCAGGTGTGCTGGGTTCACTTTGTCTTCAGTGGGGCATTGTGTAGTGGGTTTTATTTGTTTTGTTTTGTTTTCAGTGATTTATAAACACTGAACCAGTACATCGCCTCTCCTAAATGGCACAGCAGTGTGTTCTGAAAAACAGTAATCTTATTAAAAAGTGATGAGCACATATGTCGGTTTATAAATGTCATACCCATCCCATTTTCCCATGCTTAATAAATCTTAAGCAGGGAAACCTACAACCTGAATTCTAAAGTATCTATTTCTTTATAATTACTTGCAATATCTGAGCTAAATTTAGGTGAGAACTCTAGACATTTGTAAGACAAGTGTAAATATGAAAGAAAGAATATCTCAAAAAGTTTCATGACCACCAGGATAGGTTGACGTCCTGGTTGGAATTTTCTAGATTTTGTTATTGTTTTAATGACATGCAGCAAAATATGATTTTGAATAATATAAAACATATATCTGTATGATATAATTGTTGCTAGACCTCAAGAGACAGATAATTCAAAGTGATTGGAGCCAATAGAAAGCATAGGAAACCTATGACAGATTTCTCCTCCAAATACTCATCCATGTACCTTAGCCTTAGAAAGAGCATGTAAAAATGAGTTAAAATCCAGTAAGATTAATGTTGTCTGCACTTGAGAACACCGATTCAATGGGAGAGATGGTTAATTAGCCATTTAACTTCTACTTAACTCAGGAAGCTTCCAGAAGGTGAATTTCACACGGCAGCAGTAAGGATGCAAGAAACGCTAAAGATGATGTTGGAACTATGCTTGAACGGAAATGAGGGAAGTTTAATTGAAATCTAAAAAGATGGTTTTCAAAAATTCAACATAAAGTGGTAAATTATTTTGTCTAAACAAAAATGCCTTTGACTGGATGGAAGCAGTAAACCAATCGCCACTCCAAGTGATTCACTGCTCTGCAATCCATAAAGGAACCAGAAGGATACACTTAAAATACAAGTCACATCATGTGCTTTGTACTCCAACCTATTCACCAGCTTCCTTCTCAGTCAGAGTCAAACCCAAGTTGATTTTGACCCCTGAGAATTGACAAGGCCTCTACCTCAGCCCTTACGGCCCTCCCCTGCTCTCCTCCTGTGCTACCTCCCTCTCTCCTGCCACCATCAATGGCCTCCTCATGCTTTCTTAAAGATGGAAATTGGGATCAGGGCCTCTGCTTTCCTGCTTCCTCTAAGCTGCTCTCCCACATTTCAATGTGGCTCACATCCACACCTCTTTCAGATTTTGCTCACCTTCTCCATGAGACCTGCTCTGATCACTCTATTAAACATTGAAACCCTCCTGTCTTCCACATATACAATCCCTACCTTGTTGCCCTGCTTTATTTTTTTCCACATCACTATCACTCATAGATATGATATGCCATCTATATTACTTTCTCTAACTAGAACGTAAAGTATATACAGGAAGGGATTTTATTCTGTTTGGTTTCTGCTGCATTCTTAGCACCTACAGGAATTCTACCAAATAAGAGTCCAATCAACACTTGCTGTCTAAATAAATTAATGAGAACCACAGATCCCAAATGCTCTGGGAACATTAGCACAGTTTTCAACTATGCTTTGCTAATTCCCAAATGTATATTTCCAACTTCAGCATTTCCCTACACTTCCTAGCCACATTGTCACCGGCCTGTTGTCATTTCACCTTAGTATTCGCCTCTCTATCTGAAACTTCAGTTTCCCAATAAAACCATTTTCCCAATCAAAGGTTACCAGTTCTATCCATGACCTCTCTTTGAAACTCTTGCATATGAAAATACTGTTCCTTATATCTTCATATTATTACTCACATAATTTCTTCTTTTCTGTTCTTAGCACTTCAGTCCATGTTATTATCATCACACCCATCCAGCCTATTTCTACAGACTTAGCATCTGATCACTCTACCCTAAGTTCTCCCTGAACCAATCTAGTCAAGTTTATGATATGCTTTCTGAAAAACGTAGCTATTCTGAGCCTAGGTACAGACTGAACAGAAATGCATGCAAATTAATACAAGAGCAAAATGTATCTTCCAAAAATACTACCCTTACTTTGTCACATGCTCAAAAGTATATGACTCACTTGAAATTTTATTTAACACACTGTATATCTTTAAACACAAGCCTTCTATAATTTATCCCCAACCCTATCACTATTTTTTTCTCTTTTCTTTTTTTGCCTTAAGCCTCTGTTCTTGCTAACATATACTCAGACTCTATGTCAAAAGAAACTGTGTATCTCTCCATCTGTATGTTATTCAGAAGATTAATGTCATCTCTTCTACTTGCCACCCACCTAAATCCATCTAACTTTCAAAGCCCTGATAAACACACATCTCTTCTTGGAAATATAACATTTCCAAAAATTATATATAAAATAAATGCAACATGTTATGTACTCTTCCAGGCACATCACTGGACACAGACGCTTACAACACAGAATCTCTCTCCTTGAGCAGTTTCATGCTGTAAAATTCAGGTAAAGGTGCATACCCAAACATTTCCTATGAATGTCTATAGTGATTATCGCCTGTATTAACAATTTGGCCTTCATACAGTTATATGTTTCTTTAGTAATCAGTTCATTTTTCATTCTTTCAATATACACGTATGTTTATGGGGTCCCTACTACATGCTAGGTACCATTCCAGGTGCTGACGATACAGCCATGAACAAAATGTGTTCCTCCTCTCGAAGAACTCAGTCTAGTGAGTGGAAACAGCTAGTAAATAATAAGCAAATGCATTAATTTGTGTAAGTTGTATAAGCATGTGTAAGTCAATGATAAGTGCCACAGGGAAAAATAGAGTAGGGAAAGGGAACAAGGTAAATGTGGGTATTTTATATTAGGGGGTCAGAGGAGCCCCCATTAACTGCCTAATATTTCAACAGAACCCTGACAAAAGTGAGAGAGTAAGTCATGGTTACATCTTGGGGGGAATAACCCAGCCTATGGAAGAGCAAATGTAAAAAAAAAACGGCCAAGGCAAGAATGCACACGGTGTTTTCAAGATGGTAGTGTAAATGGGCAAGGTGAGGGAAGTGGAGAAGAAACTGAGATAGCATGATGCAGGGTCATGGAGGAGCTTGGAGGGTTAATGATGTTTTCAGCCTGCCTCCCCAGCTCCCACGTCAAGTTCTAAGAGTACAGAACTGTCTTATAGAATACATGCACTTCAAATCTTTCACAGAATGTGCAGTGAGACCTTGCACAGGGTAATGTTTAATAACATTAACTAGGACAAGAAATTGCCATCTGTACACAAAGAAAATGCTGCAAGTATCGCGATATTCCTCAGATGAGAACAATTTACCCCTGGAAACATGAAATGAGTTGTAGACCAATTGAATTACCCTAAACTCATAAAATTTTGGCCAGAGCATAAACTTTCCTAAAGTTTATGATCTTTTTTTTGCCATATTGTTTCCCAAATTACTATATAATTCTAAATCTTTTATTATTATTATTATTACTATTATTATTATTATTATTATATTTAGTTGAGTTTTTTTACTTCTAAATTAATTCTTACAATTTCATTTTTCCAATCAACCAAAGATTATACCTTTGGTTCCCTACTTTTTTTTTCTTAGACACTGTTTGCAGCTTCAGGCTATCTTGTGGCACAAATCTTAGTGTACAAGCAGTCATCCATTAAACAAAAATAGAGTGTCAGGTGTCTACAGATACTAATCTAGACATTGAGATGTAAAGGCAGGGTTGAGATTTGAGGACAGATGTTGAAATTAGAGAGTCTGGTCTGATTTGGAATCTTTTTATTAACTGGGAAACCACATTTATGATAGAGGGAAAAAATAGTAAACTCACAGAACTCTTAAAGGAAGGGCTTAAGTAAGAAAACTTATATAAAATACTTATCATAGGCATATAACATAGTAAAGGCTCAACACATATTAATTACCAAAATAAAATTTAATGTAAAATTATAAATATATATGTAAAATGCTGTAATTTTACTCATATAGAAAGCAAACAAAATGTGCAAGTTAAACTTTATTCCTTCTCCATCCATATTCTGTCTCCTGAGCTTTCTTCCCAGGTATATTTATACCTGAGCATTTACCCAGTGCCCACAATCAATGAATTCAGAAAAGAACTTTCAACATTGCTTTGCTACAGTCTCTGTCTTATGATATTACAGTCTTTTCCTCATCACCTATGTATCTGTAAAGCACTTACAATGGAAACAAGGTACAGAAATAGCCTCTAAGTGATCTTCCTGCCTCTGGCCTTCCGCTCCTCCAGTATGTACAGTAGTACATCATCTGATATTAGTAGTCTTTATTATTTGTTGCTGATGAATTAGTAAAGAAAGCAAGGGAATTGACACATTAGAAATACAAGGATGGAGCCGGCCGAGGGGTGCGTTGGTTAACAGCTGGCTTGGGATGCCAGAGGTCCCCAGTTCGGATCCCACATATGAAGGCCAGTGACACTGCCCTCTGCAGCTAAGATGCTGAACAACAGTTCAATCTGGAGCTGGGCTGCCCTGAGTCGCCAGCGACAGCATAGGCTGCAGCCCCTGTTGCAGTGGGTTGCCATGGGCTACGGTGTGTGGCTGGCAGCCAGTGTGAGTGGCCAGCAGCAGCAGTGAGCGGCCATCCAGAAGCCAGCGACTGATCTGCCTCACCTGGGAAGAGGAGAATGATGGCGCCAACATTGAAGCAACGTCCTCCACAACTAGACTGAAGAATAAAAGGACAGCAATTTGTCTGTTCCCCTTCCCCCAATTCCCAGCGCTGTTCCCATCCCCCAATTCCCCAATAAAAATCTTTAAAAAAAAGAGAGAAATACAAGCATGGCATAAAAAAAAAGGAAGTCCTGCCATTTGTGACAAAAGGAATGAATTTGGAGGACATTTTGTTTCAAATCAAGTGCAAATACATCAAGAAGGCTGGCTGATTACTTAGATTTCATTGTGCCTTAAACGCATCATCCTTGCAAGTCTTTCTTAATGAAATGGCTAACACATGGAGGTATGGAACTCCTGTATGAACCACAGTCTTTAGAATCAGGGTGCCTCTATTTTAGCAAAAAATGGCATGCATTCGAAGCCAGAGCTAAATTCTCCCAGCTCAAGTTCTGTGAAATTCTATTCTGGGAGAGAAATGAGTTTGGGTGTATTTTTAAAAGGAGTATTTTCTGAAAACCCTGTAGGCAATCAATTACTCTTGTCCTGCTCTGTGCGTTTATTTCTCTAGTGAGTGCTACTGTGATAGCTCTTATCGTCCTTGGCCCAGCCATGGAATCAGTTGTCTGCATCCCTGGTTGTCCAGTGAGACACTTGGGCTCCTCCAGATTAGACAGATTGCGTCAATTTTCTGTTTTATTTTTTACCACTCAAAGTGAGACCGTCTTGAACAGTGTTTAGTGCATAATAGCTACAAGAAATGATTATTGAATTAAAATGTGCAACTGCTAATTAACTGACACAATAAGAGATGTGTCCCTTTCTCAGGTAAAGTGTGAAAACAACAAATGTTCTTGCATGGAGATGGTAGGTTATATTTAGGGACCCTTATGCTGCACAGGTTATGAGAGGCCAATGAGATACTGGAATTGCTTCTATAAAAATTTGCATGAGGGGCCGGCCGAGTGGCATGATGGTTAAGAACTGCCTTGGGACGCCAGAGGGCCCCGGTTCGGATCCCACATATGAGGGCGACTGACACTGCCCTCCACAGTTAAGATGCTGAACAACAGCTCAACCTGGAGTTGGGCTGCTGTGAGTCGCCGGCGACGGTGTAGGCTGCAGCCCCTTGGCAGTGGGTTGCCATGGGCTACCGTGTGTAGCCAGCAGCCAGCATGAGCGGCCAGCAGCCGTAGTGAGCAGCTGTCCATAAGCCAGCGACTGATGTGCCTCACCCGGGAAGAGCGCAGTGATGGTGCCAACTTGGGCCAGTGAAGCAACGTCCTCCACAACTCAACTGAAGAACAAAACGACAGCAACTTGTCTGTTCCCCTTCCCCCAATTCCCCAGCACTGTTTCCATCCCTCCAATTCCCCAATTAAAAAAAAAAAATTTGCATGAGCCACTTTGTATTTCATTTTATATCCTCTCGTTCAACTTTTGGGCCCACCCAAACTGCTTCCAGTGGCTCTTCCATACAAACAACCTGTCTTACCTCATGCTGAGTACTGTCACGAAATCTCTCAAAGGTTCACAAAACCCAAACAAGCAGCATCTACCTTTGAAATGCCCCGTACCTCTGGCTGAGCATCCCTAAGCCTGGCACTAGCAAAAGCCTGCCTCAATTCACAACTTGGCCTCTCGAGGCATTTCTATGCCCAGTGTAGGTGGTGGCCATCTGTGGACTGTCTGTGGCCAATACCAGGTGGCCCTGGTCAAAGCATAACCTACAGCTAAACTTGGCCTGCAGCAAGTTTCCTCCCAGGAGGCCATGGGGCTGGCATACCTGGTGGCCAGCTTTGGACCAAGCTAGAGCATCACCCAGCTGCTTCCAAGGATGATGCACTTAAAGAACAGACTGGGCAAGTTCTGGTATCAGAGCCTCACTAAAACAAACCTTGGTCCATAGGATCAGGCCCTGCACCACAGCTCCTTCACTGTAGTAATGGCCAATACTTACAACCAGTCAGCCTGAGGATCAATCCCTCTCACTGATGGGCAAACAGCAACCAAGACTCAACTACAACAGGAGGGCACACAACCCACACAAGGGACATACCTTGAGCACCTGGCTCAGGTGACCAGAGCGAATACACTGGGTCCCACGGGACACCTACTACATAAGGCCACTCTATTCAGACCAGGAGCCATAGCAGCCCTACTTAATACATAGAAACAAACAAGAGGGGCAGCCAAAGGAAAAATGACAAGGAAAAATGTCCCAAATAAAAGAACAGAACAAAGCTCCAGAAAAAGAACTAAACAAAATGGAGACGAGCAATCTGCCAGATGCAGTGTTCCAAACACTGGTTATTAGGATGTCCAGTGACCTCAGGGAGAACTTCAACAAAGAGACAGGAAACATAAAAATAGAGATAGAAACATAAAAAAGAACTAGTCAGAAATAAAGACTAGTATAACAGAAATGAAGAATACATTACAGGGAAAAAACAGTAGATTAGATGAAGGAGAGGACTGAATCAGAGATTTAGAAGATAAGGTAGCAAAATACACTCAGTCAGAACAGAAAAAAGAAAAAAGAATCCAAAAAAATGAGGATAGTTTAAGGGCCTCTGTGACAACATCAAGCATACTAATATTTGCATCATAAGGGTATCAGAAGAAGAAGAGAGAAAGCAAGGAATTGAAAACCTATTTTAAGAAATAATGACTGAAAACTTTCTTAACCTGATGAAGGAAATAAATATACAAACTCAGGAAGCACTAAGAGTCCAAACAAGATGAATCCAAAGGGGTCCACACCAAGGCACATCATAATTAAAATGTAAAAGGTTAAAGACAGAGAGAATCTTAAAAGCAGCAAGAGAAAAGCAGTTAGTTATGTACAAGGGAGCTCCTATAAGACTATCAACTGATTTCTCAACAGAAACTTTGCAGGCCAGAAGGGATTAACAGGAAATGTTCAAAGTGATGAAAAGCAAGGAATTGCAACCAACATTACTCTACCCAGCAAAGCTATCATTTAGAACCAGAGACAGATAAACAGCTTCCCAGACAAGAAAAAGGTAAAGGAGTTCCTCACCACCAAATCAGTATTACAAGGAATGTTAGAGAGACTTCTTTAAGACAAAAAAAAAAAACAAAAATAAAAAATTTTAATAAAATGGCAATAACTATATATCTATAGATAAGTATTTTAAATGTAAATGGATTAAATGTTCCAATCAAAAGACAGGGCGGCTGAATGGACAAGAAAGCAAGATCCTTACATATGCTGCCTATAAAAGACTCACTTCAGATAAAAAGACACACAGAGACTGAAAGTAAAGGGATGGGGAAAAGATATTTCATGAAAATGGAAACAAATGAACAAAAAAATAGTTGAGGTAGCAATACATATACCAAACAAAATAAACTTTAAAACAAAGGATTATAACAAGAGACAAAGAAGGACCCAGTAATCCCACTTCTGTGTATTTATCTGAAGAAATGCTTAACACTACTCCAAGGGGACATGTGCGTCCATGTTTATTACAGCATTGCTTACAATTTCCAAGATGTGGAGGCAAACTGTGTGTCTGTTGATGCATGAATGGATAAAGAGTAGGTGGGAAATATATACAATGGAATATTACTCGGCCGTGGATGGGAATATGTTCTTGCCATCTGCAGTGGCATGGATGGACTTGGAGGGTATTGTGCTGAGTAGAGTATGTCAAACAGGGAAAGATAGATGCAATGTGATTTCACTTATATGTGCAATATAAAGAACAAAATAAACAAACAAATAAAACAGAAACAAGCTCATAGATACACATAACATTATGATGGTTGCCAGATGGGAGGGGGTTGGGGGTGAATGGGAAAGAAGAAGGGAATAAGAAGTGCAATTGGTTATTACGCAGTAATCATGGGGATGTAGGGTATAGAATAAGGACTCTAGTCAATAATATTGTAATAACTATGTATGGTGTCAGATGGGTACTAGATTTATCAGGGTAATACATGGGAAGGGGGTTATAGAGCAAGGTGAAGGAATTAAAAAGTACTAATTGGCAGCTACACAATAATCATGGCGATGTAAAGTAAAGCACAGGGAATATAGTCAATACTATGGTCATAACAATGTATAGTGCCAGGTGGGTACTAGACAAGTTAAGGGGATCACTTCTTAAATTATATGTGTTTACCACAATTCTGTACACCTGAAATTAATATGAAATAGTATTGAATATCACAATAATAAATAAATAAATAAAGTGTATAAAAAGGAAAAGAAATATAAATTTATTTATTTATTTATTTATTTATTTATTTTTAAAGCCAGGTTATCCTCTTGTCTCTATTCCATGGTATTCTACCATGGTGATATTTTTAATTCCAAAAACACAGAGGAAGTCCAGATATCTGACGTGTATATGCTCAACATTTCAAAGAGACATACAAAGTAAACCTATTATGTGAAAACAACATAACAAGTACATTTAGGAAGTCTGGGCCTCTGAATACGTGGGAAAACATCCCATGCTTTGTTAGTTATTCTTAATCAGCAAATCCTTTCTCCAGGGATGGAGATCCCCAAGCTATTTCAGTAGTGGGAGAGAAAGATAACACCTTTGGAGACTTGAGAGGAGCCGAACATGTGTTGTTTGAGGTGTCGCTTGGGGAAAATGGTCTAAGGTGTCACATGATGGAGTTGCGTCCACATTCCTTCTAGGAAACCTCCCATAAATCACTTTGTAGGAAGGCATATGTAACCTTCCATAAGCCTGGAGCATGTTTTCTTTGTGAACTTTATGGCATCTGGCATAATGAATGGATGTCCCCCCACCCAGCTATGCTGAAAACATTCTTGCTGCTGGGGAATACCCCAGATATTAAGGGCTCAGTTGAATGGTCTCTGCCCCATTTAGTCATTCCGAGCAGTCTCCTGACATCTGAAATTAAAAATAAAAGGGCTGAAGCACTTCAAAGAAAACAAATTCCACTGATATCCTTATTTCCCTGTGAAAAAGAAATAGTATTTCGGCATGGCAGCTGTTTCAGATTCCAAAACAGGCCACATGTTTGGTGACAGCTGCTGATACAAGCAATTTCCTCAGAATAAATCTTTCTGTATATTTCATGCGGAAGTAGCCAAGTCTTACCCTGCAGACTGAATTTTAACTTAAAAGATGGTCCCACTTTTTTTCTCTCAATGTGTGTATAGAATAGCAAAAACAACAAACCCTATTAATGCATCGGAACAATTCACAAAATGTGAATAAAGTACACAATGAAAAGAAGTGCTGAGAAATTATATAAAATATATCTTGGGTTGTCATAACAATGAAATATTTTGCACTCTTGAAAAATACATAAAACTCTATCTCTGAGAATCCAGGCCTGGCAACTATGGCACTAGACAGCTTATTAATTTACCTCCCCATATCCAGCCTGTACTGCTCATAATTTATACTGGTCAGGCATAAAAACCAGACAACATCCTCAATTTGATTTAATTTTTAAAAGATATTATAGTACTTTTAAAGGCACTGGATAGCTTACTGCAACACATGTAAATACTGGAGATTCTTTCTGCTCTGGAAGATTGAAAATAAATTTATATAACTAATGGGAAAGAAATGGTGCTCTTTGGAGAAGAAAAGCACAGATGCCCAAAGGGAGCAGAGGCACGTGTGCCAAAAATGTGAACCTCTGAAGCACATGTTCCAGGAAGAAGACAACAGAAGTTCTTTGTAGCACAGGCATCCTGCTGTGGAAATGGTCCAAACAAGCTCAGGTGGTGACTTCCTTGAAATTAGCCTTCTCCTTATGCCAGGAATGAGCCAAACTTTTATTGGATGGCAACAGGCTGAGAAAGCACCATTATCCTCTCTGCACTGCTTATATCCCCATGCTCTCACTGAATGCCTTTTTTTAGAAAGAAATTAGTTAGTCTTGGTCAGTGATGCCACAGAGATGTGACTTCAGTCAATGCTGAGGGTTGTCTTAATACACAACTTTATTCTGTAGGATTCCCAGGTGCATCCCGACTTCTCATATTTTATATCAATTTCAATGTAGAATGCTATTCCCCAATGGGTGGATTATATAATGACTTGCAACCCAAAATTTTATCCCAGAAAGAAAGATGCGTTCCTGTTTAGCAGAGATATTTAGCACTTAATGAGATCCAAAATAATACACTTAGGCTTTTTTTTTTCTTTAGTAGATAAGAAGAAACAACATTAACAAAGATAAAGATTTGGCTCGAACTTATGTTAGGTCTCTTTCACACCTTGCTTTTTCTATTCTTAATACTGACCTATTAAAAATAAATCATACCCAAAAGTTATTATTCTAATTGGAATTAATTAGAAATGTGTCCTAATTATAATTAATCACAGGCCATCTTGGATGATGAGGACGAATAAAATGTGATCATTTCCAATAGCCAATCTGAGCTGAGAAAAATGTACAGTCTTAGTTTGATTACAAAACATATCTTGTAGATGGCATATAAACAGCTTGAAGGGAATGTGGGTAACATTTTTAGACTCATATGTTGGTGATGGACTACAGAAACCTAGGTTCAATTCCATATTAGAATTCCAGGGTTGAAAGCCTTCTTGGGCCGGCCAAGTGGCGCGATGGTTAAGAACTGGCTTGGGATGCCTGAGGGCCCTGGTTTGGATCCCACATATGAGGGCCAGTGACACTGTCCTCTACAGCTAAGATGCTGAACAACAGCTCAACCTGGAGCTGGGTTGCTGTGAGTCGTTGGCAACGGAGTAGGCTGCAGCCCCTGTGGCAGTGGGTTACCATGGGTTGCCATGGGCTACCAGCAGCCAGCGTGAGCGGCCAACAGCTGCAGTGAACGGCCGTCCAGAAGCAGGCGACTGATCTGCCTCGCCCAGGAAGAGTGCAATGATGATGCCAACTTGGGCCAGTGAAGCAACGTCCTCCACAACTAGATTGAAGAACAAAACAACAGCAACTTGTCTGTTCCCATCCCCTCAATTCCCCAATAAAAAATCTTAAAAAAAAAAAAAGAAAGCCTTCTTAAAGACCATCCAGTTTAACTACCAGTTTAGGATCTGACTACCTTTCTAACATCTGTTCCATGGTGTTACCTAGCATATATTCAAATATATTCATTGCAATTCTTTTTTAATTGCAAGTAATACAAACCCAACTAACTAGCTTAAATAATAAAGATACTTTATTGGCTCATATAACTAAATTTCAGAAGTAGGTTGGATTTCAAGGAAGTCTTAATTCAGTGGCAAAACATCCTGGTCCCACCTTCTATCCATTACTCTATTTGGTATTCCATGGTGTCAAATCCTCCTAAAGGTAACTCCTCTTATGGTTAGCAAAGAGCCCACAGTCCCCAGAACAACATGCTACCTTCTTACATCCAGGCTGTCACTCAACGCAAAGTCCCAGGCTTTTTAACATAGGCTGCCTTAAGTCACATGTTCATTCAACAGCCAATTATGTGGCCCAAGGAATGAATTACCTGTTGGGCTTAGCCTTGATCATGTGCTCCAGTCTCTGAGCCAGGGTTTAAGTTAGCTTTTCAAGAACTATCTGGATCCTCAATGATAAATCAAGAACTCAGAGGGAAAGTGAGGGAGAGAGAATACAGGATCACAACATTAAATGTGTCCAATGATAGGCATCTCACTACTTCCCCAAACTGCTCCTCCTGTCTTTGGGTATAGCTGAGAATCAGAAAGTATAACAACTATTCAAACATCATAAGTAAATTTCTAAATAACATTTTTGTTCACCTCAACTTGCATGAACAAGGCATTAAAATAATAACACCTATAATACATTTTAACACCCTAGAAAAGGATTTCTCTTAAGTGAGAATTTTGGCATTTTACCTGTAAATACTACTGTTTTTATCAAAGAGACATCACTAAAAAGATGAGGGTGATGGGTGGATTGTGGCTGAGTTAGTAAATTCTGTATAGCTTGCTTTATCTGAGCTGTTGGCGAAGCTGCAGCTGACACTTGTAATTTGGAGGCTAACAGCCAAATTTTAGTAATGGGGTAACAGATAGGTCTTTTAAAAATGTACATGCCCTCATAATATTCAGAGAATGCCACATTTGTGCGTCCATATGGTTATTCCCACATACCAGCTAGGGTAATTTGGACTATCTGGTTGTTATTTACACATTCTTATTTTACTTATGATTCTAATGTTACCAAAAAAAGAAAAAATGTGCTTTTCTTTGATGCTTTGCCAACCAAGAATTTATTTTCATGACCTGTTAAGCTAGGACATATCCCTGATAATTTGAAAACCAGGAAAATTGAACCTTCCACATCGCCTTTAGCGTTCAGATCTTCTCAGACAAAATTGCCTGCCTGACTTTATACTTTTATGACTTTAAATTGAAGCTTTGTTTGTTCACATGACTCACTTTCTTACTCAGATATACTGTATGAATAAGTGCCAGGAGAAATATGACTGGAAAAAGGAAAACAGAAAGAAGCTAAAAACCCATTCTTTGAAATTACTTCTTAAGCTCTTTAGATGAGATATTCTTTCATGTAGAATTATAAGTGATGAAGCTATACTAGCGTGTAAGTTTCTAAAAACAGAGAGTATCTTTTTTTATTGCACTCCCAGGGTTTAGCCCAGTACCAAGCACAAGGTAAGTCTTAACACTTGTTAGAATGATACATAAATTTCATAATCTTTTGCCATATTTTGACAGTATATTTTAACAGAGTTCCTCTACTAAACTTACTAGATGAAAATAATGATTTGATTGGATTTAATTTTTTTTAACTTTATAAGTATAAATGCCAACAGGATAAAAGGAAAGAATAACTGGTCAATTATTTCCAGCTACCAGAAATCTCTTAAAAACAAATACTGGATATTGGAGCTGGAGGGGATGACAACTCTTTGGGGCTTGCTATGGCAGATTTGAGGACATATTTAAATAATTTTTTTAGAAATATCATCTAAGCTCTGCCAGATGTTATCTCTATGCACTTGGTGGCATTGCTTTGGCATAACAGCATCTGACTTTTTCTATCATCCATTTCAGATTCCTACATATTCTGCAGTATGGCAAACAAATGGGCCTATATTTAAGGACAGAGAGATTGACTTTTCAAGAAACAGCAATGTACAGAATGAGGAGACCTCTCCCAATCCAAAAAATTTTTTATTTTAACAAGTCTGTAGATAATCATGACTACTCTACGACTTATTAAATTAGATGCTTTCAAAGCCCCTTCTAGTTCTAAAGTTATATAATTTAATAATGGTCAATATTGAAAGAAGGGCTCTCTTGCTTTGACATATAAAACAACTTGCAATCATCTTGGGTAAACCCACTACTTCACTGTTAACCAGGAACCTGTAAAATGGTAACAAACTCTAGTACAAAAACATTTTTACTTTAGTATCTTACACCATTCACTGGACCATTTTATAAAGTATAGTATCTATGTCATACTAATAAGAAATCTTTGATTACAATGATGAATGTTTGGTTTTATTTTGTTTTTTTTGTGTTGTTGTTTTTTTAAGTTTTTTTTATTGGTGAATTGGGGGGATGAGAACAGTGTTGGGGAATTGGAGGAAGGGGACTAGACAAGTTGTTGTCCTTTTGTTCCTCAGTCTAGTTGTGGAGGACATTACTTCACTGGCCCAAGTTGGCACCGTCATTGTGCTCTTCCCGGGCAAGGCAGATCTGTTGCCAGCTTCTGGCTGCTCACTGTGGCTGCTGGCCACTCACACTGGCTGCTGGCTAAACACGGTAGCCCATGGCAACCCACTGCAGCAGGGGCTGCAACTTATGCTGTCACTGGCAACTCAGGGCAGCCCAGCTCCAGGTTGAGCTGTTGTTCAGCATCTTAGCTGTAGAGGGCAGCGTCACTGGCCCTCATATGTGGGATCTGAACCGGGACCCTATGGTGTCCCAAGCCAACTCTTAACCAACGCGCCACTCGGCCGGTCCTGGTTTTGTTTTTTAAAGTGAAACAAATCTGACTTTTGTTGTCAATCACACCTACCTTTAATCTACCTTTAATACATGTATATCAATCCCCTCACTTGATAATATAGAGTAATGAATTACATGAAAAACTATTACCTATATACCATCCCATCTTCCACTGCACTTTGGGAAATCATAGAACGTGTCATTATTAGAGCGTACGGCCTCATTGTGTGAATAAATAATACCTTTAGCTAGTGCCAACTTAACAGTCACCCAGTGGTTACAACAGTGACCTGTACTTTGTACAGGTAGGAGAGAAGAGAGCCTGAACTAGAAGAAGAACAAAAGCAAGTCTATCCAGGCTTACTAAACACAAACGTTTCTCACAGCTGGTATTTGTTACAACGCCTTATCTTGTGTGGAAACATAGGAAGTTTGGAGCTTGGGGGCTTGAGGACTAACCATGTGAGTAATACCATCTGTCATTTAACTGCTGGGTTCTAAACATCAGCAGCAAGCTCATGCTCATGTCCTTGCACCTTCAGGAGCTCATAACTTGTTTGGGCCAACAAACCGGGTTTGTACTTGTAGTCCTACCATTAATCCTGTTATATAAAAACAAGTTTGGCTGCTAAACAGTTTAATGACAAGACAGAATCTCTTTGTAGTCAGTGCACAATTATGGAGCTGTGCTGCTCAGAAAGAGCACTGCAACATTGGCATTGCGGGCTCGATTTTTTTTCATAGTACTTTATATTCAGTCGGCTGGTTACTGCCACATTCTTGATGAGACTTGCAGATAAATGCATAGAGAATAGGAGCTGATTGAGACAGATAGCTATAGAAGGAAATAAAATTGAGTTAATGTGGACTAAATCAAGCCCTTGGGAATTTTCACATGCTCCTTCTAAATGAAATAAGCAACTCAGAGAAAATGATTTAGAGCACTGCACTTTTTTTTCTTTGATTCAAAGAATATGTCGTATTAAGTCAGTAGGCTGCTCTCCATAAATCCCCATCAATGCTTATTCATAATCACTGTGTCAGCAGGACACTAAAGATCTTCCCTTGTAGTCCATGTTTACATAGTTTTCATATATATATATATATATATATATATATATATATATATATATATATATATATATATATAAAATTTCTTATTTGATTTGTTTCATTTCTCTTGTAAGCATTTTTATGTCTTATCATCGTCCTCATAAGTGTCAGTGTTAATGGTTGAAAAATGCTGTATCTAGTTAAATGGATTTACTATTGGCTCTTTCCAGTTATTTCTAGTAATCTGCTACAGATAACACCTTTGCATGCAATTTTTTTTTCAATTTTAAGGTTCTCCCCTTAAAATAAGTACCTAGATATGTTATGATTTAGAAAAAATCTACATAATTTTAACTCTTGAAAGTTGTTGTCATATTTTTCTTTTTTTTCAAAAAAAGTGGATAAATTTTTACTGATACAGTAATATAGGAGTGTCCTGTTTTCACTATATTTTACATGGGGATGACATTTTCACCTAGAATTGATCCTAATAAGTGCTAACATGTATTTAGTACTTAGAGATGTCAGATAGTACAATGAGTATTTGGGTGTATAATCTTACTTAATTCCAGAGCAACTGTATGAAGTAGGTGCTATTTTTATCCCATTTTATAGCTGAAGGAACTCAATCCAGAGAGTTTTCATTATTTTCCCGACTTCACACAGCCTTTAAGAAGAGGGTCAAGTCCATCCCAGGTGTGGATGGCCAAAATCCATGCTACTAACCTATAGATTGTGCTTCTGATACTTCTTATACATAAATTGTTCAAGCATTTGTCTATTTTTTACTGGACATGGTTTATGGTTAATCTATATTTCTATTGGGCATACAACAATATGTCAACCTGCTTTTTCCTTCATATTCCAAAATCAGTTGTCCACTATTTTAAAACTACTAAGCATATAGACATTATTCTCAAATATATGACAGATTTACTATTTAGCCATAGAAAATCACTGCTTCACTTTTACTATAAATGTGAAGGAAGCTAATAGAAGGAACCACTGAAGTACCATGACAACCAAAGAGGAAAGTAGTTTTAAAGAGTTATATCTTATTACTAGGGACTTAATTTAAAGAAAATAAATTTCCAAAGCTATTTATAGACTCTAAAAAGAAAAAAAAAAAAAGAAGAAACCAAAAGAAAGGAATAGTAACAGGCAATCAGCACTTGATGTTAATTAGCATTCAGCTTATTTTTGAAACCCAGCAACAAATTCAGAAAAATAAATCGAATCAATTTTTAAATATACAAAATTGCCTCAGATTTTTCATTAAATATTTTATAGGGTTTTAAATTCTACCTATGATGGTTTTTTTTCAGTGAGTAAAGGCCTTTTATATTTGTGAGCCAGATGCAATTCATTTTGGATAGAATTTAAAATGATAATCACATAGTTTATAATAACTTGTATTAAACTCGTTTAATTGTTTCCAAAATACCAGTTGGTATTCAATATGAGTTCAATCAAAATATGGATACTTCAACAAGTGAAAAGCCAAGAAAGTGCTCCATATATGTAAAAAAATTTTATTGGGGGGCCAGCCGAGTGGCTCAGTTGGTTAAGAGCTCGCTCAAGAGTTTGAGCTCTGAGCAACAGCGGTTCGATTCCCGGCCCAAGCTGAGCAGCTGCTGAGCTGCCAACCAGTGGTAGGATGACTCAGCTTAAAAAAAAATTGTATTGGAAAGATAATGTTCATAGCAGCATTATATAAATGCAAAATCTTAACGACAAAACAAACGTCCCTAGATACGGGAATGGATAAGTACATATTGGTAGCATTTATATGATTAAATTTTCCAGGTAAGTGAAAATGAGTGAACTACAGTTTTTCATATCACATAAAAGAAACTTCATTATGTTTTTTAAAAGCAGTGACAAAAGAACACACATATTAGTACACCATATAAATTTCAAAAATTGCAAAACTGAAACATATTGACATAAAATTATAAATAAAAATAAAAGGATGATTAACTTTGGAGAATGGTGGTAGGGTAAAGAGACAAAAAACATACACACTGGAGACCTCAAAATTCCCCTAAACAAGTTTTTGGTATTATTCTGCATGCTTACATGTTCATCATTTGTTACTTTATGTGAAGATCATGTTTAATTTTTTAAAATGCAAACCCTAATAAGATCATTTATGTTTGCAAAACAAGGGAGTTGGAAGGATTATTTTTTAAATAATGAGTAAGTAGCAACTTGGAGTAACTAAATTAAAATGTAGAAAGAAATCCTTCTGGTCAAGATGGTGGAGTAGGTAAACACTGTGCTCACCTCCTCCCGTGTCCATATCAAAATTACAACTCAACTATAGAACAACCATCATTGAGGATCACCTGAAGTCTAGTTGAAATGAAGTCCTATAACTAAGGATGTATAGAAGCAGCCACATCAAGACTAGTTGGAGGGGCAGAGATGCGGAACGGGCTGGTCCCACATCCACGTGTGGCCATTAAAAATTGGGAGGGATATCTCAGCTGCAAAGGTCCCCCACCTGAAGAGTGAGGGATCCCAGTCGCACATCAGGCTCCCCAGCCCAGGGTTCCAGTGCCAGGGAGAAAGTCACCATAATTGCTGTCTGTGAAAAACAGTGGAGATTATAACTGAGTCAGACAAAGGCACTCTGCTTAAGGGCCTGCACATGGACTTACTCACTGAAGGACTCACTTACTCTGAGCTCTGGCACTGGGGCAGCAGCCTGAAAGGCACCAGGGACATATGGGTAGGAGATAAATTTTCTGGCTTCAGGGTGTGGGCTGGAGGGGCAGCTTTCTCCCTAACAGAAGAGTTGGCAGGAGCCATTCTTCCTTTGTTGAGCTCTCCACCCACCACAAATGCATGCTTAGGCAGGTGTCATATCTAAATCTCTATCAAACTAGCTAACAGCATTAGCCCTGTCTTGATTATTCCCTAAGACCCTGCCTCACCCAAATTTTGGGCCCACCCAAGCCACTTTCAATGGCTTTCCCATACAAATGATCTGTCTTGGCTCATGCTTTGGACTTTCCTAAAATCTCTCAATGATTCACACACCCCAAACAAGCAGCACATGAGCTTGTTGTGCCCAATACCTCTTGTTATACAGCTTCAAGTCTAACACTAACAGCAGCTCCAAGCTCAGCACAAGTGACAACCATCGGCAGATAACTATGTAGCTCAGACCAAGTGTCCCCGGCAAGGCACAGGCAGCAGCTTACCTTGGCATGCACCAGAGCCCTTCCCAAGAGGCCCCAGAAACAATGAACCTAATTTTCAGACCACACCAGAGCACCACCCAACCATATCCACAAATGACACACACAAAGGGCAGACTCATCAGGCACCAGAGCCTTGATAAAGCGAGTCCTGCTCTGTAGGGTCAGGCCCTGCACAACAGCTCCTCCACTGTAGTCATGGCCAATCTTCACAACTAATCAGCCTGAGGGTCACTTTCTCCCACTGACATGCAAGCAGCAATCAAGCCTCAACAACCATAGGAGAGCACACAAAAGACACACCTAGAGCATCCAGCTCAAGTGAGCAGAGACTGTGCCCCTGGGCCTCACAAGACACCTACTCAAAAGGCCACTTTACCAAGCTCAGGAGCCGTAGCAGCCCTACCCAATAAACAAAAACAAAAACAGAGAGGCAGCCATACTGAGGAGACAAAAAATATTTCCCAAATGAAAGAACAGAACTCTAGAAAAAGAACTAAACAAAATGGAGACAAGCAATCCACCAGACGCAGAGTTCAAAACACTGGTTTAAGGATGATCAGTGATCTCAGTGAGAACTTCAACAAAAAGATGGGAAACATAAATATGGAGATAGAAAACATGAAGAAAGAACTGGTCAAAATGAAGACTACAGTAACTGAAGTGAAGAATATATGTTACATGGAATCAACAGTAGATTAGATGAAGCAGAGGATTGAATCAGTGATTTGCAAAACAAGATAACAGAAAACATCGAACAGCAAAGATTAAAAAAAAAGAGAATAGTTTAAGGGGCCTCTGGAACAACATCATAGGGGTACCAGCAGGAGAAGAGACAGAGCAAGATATTGAAAATCTATTTAAAGAAATAATCACAGAAAATTCCCTAACCCAGTGAAGAAAATAGACATACAAACAAAGGAAGTCTAGAGCGTTCCAAACAAGATGAAACCAAAGACAGAATCTCAAGAGAAACAAGACAAATGCAGTTAGTTACCTACAAAAAAGCGCCCATAAGACTGTCAGCTAATTTATCAATAGAAAGTTTGCAGGCCAGAAAGGATTGGCACAAAATATTCAATGTGCTAAAAAGCAAGGACCTATAAACAAGATTACTCTATTCAGCAAAGCTATCATTTAGAATTAAAGGACAGATAAAAAGTTTTCCAGACAAAAAAAAGCTAAAGGAGTTCAACACCACCAACCCATTATTACTAGAAATGTTAAAGGGACTTGAAAAAGAAGCAGAAGAAAGAAGAAGAAGAAGAAGAAGAAGAAGAAAAGATAAAAAGTATGAATAATAAAATGGCAATAACTACATATCTATCAATAATTACTTTAAATGTAAATAGATTAAATGCTTCAATCAAAAGATATAGGGTGGCTGAATGGATAAGAAAAGAAGACCCCTACATATGCTGCCTATAAAAGATTCACTTCAGGTCAAAAGACACACACAGACTGAAAGTAAAGAGATAGAAAAAGATATTTCATGGAAATATGTAAACAAACAAAAACTGGGCAGCAATACTTATATCAGACAAAACACACTTTAAAACAAAGGCTATAACAAGAGACAAAGAAGGACCCAGTAATTCCACTTCTGCTATTTATTCAAAGAAATCCAGAACACTAATTCAAAAAGATATATGCATCCATATGTTCATTGCAGAATGATTTACAATAGCCAAGATATGAGCAACTTAAGTGTTAATAGATGAATGGGTAAAGAAGAAGTGCATATATACAAAGCTATATTACTCAGCCATAAAAGGCAATAAAATCTTGCCATCTACAACAACATGGATGGACCTAAAGAGTATTATGCTAAGTAAAATAAGTCAGAGAAACACAAACACCATATGATTTCACTTATATGTGAAATCTAAAAAAACAAAATAAATGAACAAACAAAACAGAAACAAACTCATAGATAAGAGAACACTTGAGGGTTGCCTGATAGGAGGGCAGTTGGGAGGAGGGTGAAAAAAAGGGAGGGAATAAAAACTACAAATTGGTAGTTACAATATAGCCATGGAGATGTATAGTATAGAGAATATAGTCAATAATATTGTAGTTACCATGTATGGTGTCAGATGGGTACTAGGTTTATCAGGTAGTCACTTTGTAAGTTTTATAAATATCTAATCACTACATTGTACACCTGAAACTAATATAATATTGTATGTCAACTGTAATTGAATTGTTTAAATTATTTTTTTAAATATAGAAAGAAAATTTAGAAATATATCTTAAATAACAAAACAAAAAAGCTTCACCTAGAGTACACAGTTGAAAAAAATTTTTAGAGGGGGGGATTTATAAAAATGTATAGAATGATTATAGTATCTAGAACAAATTATTATTTTGTCAGCAAGAGAAGAGATTGCATGAAGACATCACTGATAGATTATAATATGTTAATATTTTAAACATCTGTATGTATAATAAAAAGACTAAGAAAATATATCAACAAATAAAATCAAGCTTAAAGGCACATTAAGAGTTCTTCAATTTAAAATAATTCCTTTTTAAAAAATTTTATTGGATAACAGTGCGGTTTTTTTTAGGATCCATCAGCTCTAAGTCAAGTCATTGTCCTTCTATCTAGTGTGTGTGTGTGTGGGGGGTGGAAATCGCAGCCCACCATCCCATGTGGGAATTGAACCAGCAACCTTGTTGTTCAGAGCACACGCTCTAACCAACTGAGCCAACCGGCCGCCCTAAAATAATTCTTAAACACTCTATTAAGTAAGTGGGTAATATTACAGAAATATGTACATTTACTTAGGGGAAACCTACAAAATTGCTTCTTTTTAGAATATACTATACTTCTGGATTTTAACTTTTCCAAGACTATTTGTCTCCAATAGAATTTAAAAACTAAGTCACACTGGGAGAAAGACTTACAATTTCTGCATTGTCTTATTTACACAGCTTCAAATTTCATCAACCCATAGAGGACAAACATCAGTAAATACCAGCTGGTTCTTCCCACTAATCCAGAGAGAAAGCAGACCTATGATTTTGCATAATATTGTGTTTACTTCTATTCCATCTCTTTTGGTAAGGGAAAATACTTTCTTGAAGGGTGATGACCACAAAGACCACTTTAAGTGAATATATATCTTTCCATAGTTAAATCATTAAATTGGATTACACACACACGCGCGCGCACACACACACACACACAAATCACAGTGGTGTTTTCTTTATTATCTCATGGAGTATTTTAGCAGGAAACCATCACTGTGCCCTTGGGAGGCAAACTTAAATTATGATAATTGTGCAGAATAAACCTCCAATTTATATTTTAGAATTCTGAACTCCCCAGAAAAAAAAATCAGCCTTAGGTAAAAAAACAAAAAATGGTGGAATGCTTATTGAATTAAATTTTTAAATTGAAATGTAAATTAAAGTTAATCACAAATAAACACATTTTGGTTTTCCAAGGTTATGCAATAGGGGTATTTACATATATAGAAATGTATCTTTGTGATTGATAAATTGTATTTTAACTATTTGTCTCATGGATGTAGGTATAGAACACATTTGAAAACTAAATCATTGTTTTATAGATTGATTTTATTTTAATGCCATATCAACAATATTATTTCTTCAAATCTACTAATCTATTAAATTAGTCCTTGGTAATACTTTCATCTGCACTTACCCTATTTGAGTAATAGGAAGAGATGAATTCACATGTAATTGACCTAGATCATCTCGGAAAGTATTATCCATTTTGATGTTTGATGAGACTAATTAGGTGATCTCACATTTACCTATAAACGAAGGCGACTTGATGGCAAAAAACTTTCCCTACCTTTTTATAGTTTCTCTCATTGCCATACACAGGTTATAGTTATTCTACGTGCTCTATAAGTATTGTATTGCTGTATATGAACGTATTATGGCTAGGGTGGAAAGAATGTAGAGAAAGTAGGCTGAAGGACCTGGGTCGAATAATGAAGCTCATGAAGACAAAAGTAAGTTGTGGAATATTCCAGGCAAGACGAAGTTTGAGTTTTGATCTTAAACTCAGTATAATTATTTTCATACACTGATCAAAGGTAGTCCAGGCAAGAAGCTAACATGAGGAATGGAACAGAAGAGATGCTAAAAGTTCAATACATATTAGCAAGCATATGTGAACAGATTAGTGAAAGTTGGTGACAGAGAATCCATGTATAGATTAGATTTTAAAACACCTACAGGAAGGGAAATAAGGAAATCTTTCTTTAGAAGGCAAAGCCCATGACCATCAGGTTTGAGTAAGAGGGAAAAAAGTATTGTACAAAAGTGGAGACATATCTGCAAGGATTTTAGAGTACTGAAAAAAGTTTAGAACATTGAACAGACGTTTATCTGGGAGAGTATAGTGGGAGAAGATTGGCATACTGAGACCAAGATGCTCAAACATGGATACAAACAAAAGTGAGGATTTGGGTGCAAATATTGGAGTTGGGGGTTGAATATCAGGAAAACAAACAAATATCCTACTGAGTCATAAATTGAGAACCAGTCTAAATAGCAAGAGTAAAGGTAAAATACAGTCAGGCTAAAACTCCTTAAAAACACCCCCTGCCCATGTTAAGATTATTACTGGAGACAATAGGGAGTATGTAGGAATCTGGGAGTATATATCTATGGATGTCAGGAAAAGATGCAGACTCTGAACTCTGTGAAAAGCCAACCAGGTGCAATTTAGTACCAACTATCGGTAGGTCTTGAGAATCAGCTATAATCGTTTCTCATAAAAGGAAAAGTTTATTGATTTATCCACTTTGTTCTGTGAATGATCAAGCCTTGTTGGGTGAGGCACAACCAACAGTGGAATGTGATCAGTGATGTGTTAGAAGAATGAATACAGTAGGAGGGACACCTGGCCACATGAGAGAATGCTTCTCTGAGGAGGTAATGTTGGTGCTTCTGGTAAATACACCTTAGATAAGCAAAGGAGTTAGATAAGTCAGGTAGATAGCACAGCTACAGTAAAAACATGAATGTACAGGAAAATTATGGAGATATAGTGTAGAAAAAGGAACATTAATTTAGAAGTTTGAATTCTAATCCTTTCTCAATCTTACCCAGCGTCATCCACAACAATAAATGACTGATTTTGTGATCTTAGAAAAGTCATTTTGCTAATCTGTGTCTAGGTTTTCTTATTGGTAAGATGGGCATAAGGACTGCCATACATATCTAATAGGATTTTTTAAGGCTCAAGATCTCTCTCGCTCTCTCTCTCTCTCTTGCTCTCTCGCTCTCTCTCCTCACCCCAAAAACATGAAAAACAGCATAAACATGCAAGCTACTTTTACAAGGCTGATTGATATCCTGATATAGATACACACAGAATTCCAAAATAAAATAGTTAAATATGCCATTCATCCTATCCACCCCTTCCCCCCGCCCCACCCCCAAAAAAATAGTGGGTGAAGGGAAAATCTAAGGCAATTTGGGAAATGTCCAAAATGAGAGCATAAATGTCTTGGAATTATGCAGATGGCAGCTATTTCTGTCCACTAAGGACACGGAATACATCTGCACTCAGATGTTTTATGATTCTTATTCCAAGTCCAATTCCCGTTTCAAGGTCTAGGCTAATTATTTCTTGGACCAGATCAACATGGCAAAGAAAACCAATTCAGATGAAGAAACCAAAACAAGCCATTGTTTACATAAGCAACATCATGTTTGACTTGAAATTTATATAGGGCTTGATTACTTGCCAAACACTTTCTCTTACATTAATTCCCTTATCCTTACATCCATCCTTTAAGGTAGAGAGGACAGGTGTCATTATTCCCATTTTAAAGGTGAATACAACACAATCTGTATTAAGTGACTTACCCAAAGTCAAATTGTGGTGAGTACTAGAACTCAATTACTCTTTTAACTAAAACTCCAGTGGTTGTTTTTCCTATTATGACCAATATCCTATCCACATGCTGACTAAATTGTGAAGGAAGTAACATACCTGTATAAACTGCCACATTCCTTTATAAACTCACTTAAATTTCTACATTCCTTTAATGGATAAGTAATTCATTTAAAATACTTAAAGTAGTTAAAAATGTGTCTCTTTTTTTTGCAAATACCACTAGTGTTTAAAAATAAACAGTGATCACTGTTATTTTGAAGGCTAACTTTTAAAAGAGAAGAATTATTTCATTTGTTTTGTGCCTAACCAACCAAATCTAATCCAAGATATAGGTGTAGAGAAAGGCAGATTTTGATCCTGGCCAATAATTTGTACTGTATTATAATGGTCCAAGAGAACAAGGGACAAAACATGGCATTAAATCGGTCTATCTTGGTTCCAAAGTAGATTAAGAACTTATGCCCTAGGTGATGTAATATTTATAACCATATTGTCTAAGTATTTAAGTGTCCTGGGAAGCGGACATACTATAATAACAGCCTGGAGAAGTTTTATCTGGATCTTTCTGTCTCACTGACCTTAGCCATGTTCCTGAGTAGATAAGGTCACTTTGGTTTCTGGAATAAATACCCTTTCAGGGATAAAAGAGGGCAACATAGTAGCTCCTGAGGTGTCAAGATTTTGGTCATTTGTAACTGAGTACTTGACCCTCATTTTCAGATTGTTTTTAAAAGAACCCACAGACAAACAGCTCCCAGAGTTACAGTTTAAGTCAGGTTCGTGTAGGATGAACTGTACAGACTTGTTGAGCTCCTGGCTGAGTTTGCACGTGTCCTTCATTAAGTATATGCATCAGCCTGAAGGGGAGTCAGTTCTACTTGTGCAATTTAGTGTGTTTATACCTTTCTGTTTGACAAAGGGGTTGTTTGTTGTCTAACTCTGCTTGTTCATACTAGTGAAGGACAGATATAATCTTCTCAAACTCATGCACCTAGCAGAAAATGAAATTATAATATCCAAATGTAGACTATGATTCCCAATCTTATGTTTTCATACAACTCCAGGATATTCTCCTATTTAACAAGGATTGCAGAGATGATAAATACATGCACTCATAGAAGGTGTCAAAAGCTATTGGTGCAACACCCAGTCATATTTATATTGTATTTTTCTTCAAGTTTTCAAAATATTTTGAAATATTAATAATACTCATCAAAAAACTTTACAAATACAAGTAGGATACATATATGTGTATTCTATATTAGGTACTGGTCATTTCTTTTTTTTTTAAGATTTTATTGGGGAATTGGAGGAGGGGACAGTGTTGGGGAATTGAGGAAGGGGAACAGCCAAGTTGTTTTCCTTCAGTCTTAGTTATGGAGAGCGCAGCTTGCACAGCTCCAAGTCCAGTCACCATCCAGCAGCCCGTCAGCAGCTCAGGGCCACTCAGCTCAAGATGCTGTGTTCAATCTTAATTGCGGGTGGGCGTAGCCCACCATCCCATGCAGTAGTTGAACCGGCAACCTTGTTGTTAGGAGCACATGCTCTCACCAGCTGAGCCATCCCGCCACCTGTTGGCAGCTCAGTGGCAGCTCAGCTCAGGCCAGGAATTGAACTGCTGTTGCCCAGAGCTCAAACTCTTGAGCGAGCTCTTAACCAACTGAGCCACTCAGCCAGTGCCGGCCCCAGCCCCTCATTTCTTAATATTATTAATCCTGTACAAAGAAACTGTGAAGGAATTAGCATAATGTAGACATAGATATATCAGGTTTTATTTTGTTTCTCTCTACAGGTGCATCATGGCATGGTAAAGCAAGGTTTTACCCAGGGAATCAAACATACACCTACTATCTTTCTGCAGAGGTTTTTGCTTCAGCTGTACCTCTCCCCTCCCCTTTTTAAATTCAGTGCAGGGTCATTGCCACTGAAGTTTTTTCTCCTATCCTAATTTAAGATTGGCCTTCTCTGTGTTTGTGGTTTAGTAGTCATAAAAATAAGATCAGTTAAGAATTTTTAAAGTTAAAATTCCCATATTTTGTACACAAAGAAAGCAAGATGTAGAAAGACTTGGGGACTTCATCAAAATCACATGATCTGACCAGAGGTCACTTTTCGTCTCTGTGCATCCAATCCTTGTTTCATTATGCTCTGCTATTTATCTTTAAAAACAACACTCCTTCCAAACCACATCTTCTTTCTAAAGTTTAATAAAAGCCCACTAAATCAATATACCTAGAAATCGTTCTTTTCTTTCTTTTACCCACAATCATATGCAATTGTAAGCAAATCATCAACTAATTTTCTAATCAGCAAAATTGGAACATTGATTCCTGTTCCATGTCCTCATTTTATAGAACAGATTAGCTACAAAGTTCATCATCAAAATCATGACTATTTCACAAGGAGTATGAGGAAAAATAAAGCCATGCATTAAATTCCTGAGCTTATCTATAAAACATATTTAAATTCAAGAGTTACGATGTTGGCTTGGAGCACATGAACAAGGATACATTATCCATGAACATGTTTCTATTCAGGAAATTTTTCACATGAAAAAATGAACATATTTTATAGTTCCTTTCAGGAAGTCTTCAATAAACTATATTTATCACATCTACCTCTGATCCTATTTGTTTGATAGCAGCAAGCAGCTGAGTCACATCATTTCTTTTTTTTTTTTTTTTTTTTTTTGAGTTATGAAGTCTTTGATTCTGGACTGCAGCAGAGCCTTGTGAGGCCAACCCACTGTCCTCATGTCTGGAAGAATTTCTGTCAAAGAACTACAAAGCACTGTTATATTATTCAGTCTATGCTGTACTTCTTTTTCCCTTCCTATTCCTAACAAAAAAAAGAAAAAAGAGTAAGACATCAAATAGAAATGGGGATCAAGTAAGGATATTTATGACAGTTATTTAAAACTGTAGAGTTCTATCTAAATACCCAGGATTACAAACTTGATCATAACTATGTGAATAACAATGATTATGTCTTTGTTCATCAACACTCACAACCTTCCTACTATGTCCTTAACCACCAAAACATAAGTGGTTCATTTAAATCTTTTTCAACAGGTCAAGTTTTCTGAGAGAAAAAGAATGATATTTCTATGCTACATTCCTAAATGGATATCTTATGGTATCTACTTAGGCAAATTTAGAAATTAACACAAATCAAAGAAAACAACCACAAGAGTACAACTCAAAAACGACAGCAAAAAAAGAGGGATAAATGAGAGAATATATTCGCCTATAATAAATCCAATAAGGGATTAATATCCAAAATTCATAAAGAACTCACGCAACTTAACACAAAAAGAGCTAATAATCTATAAAAAAAAATGGGCACAGGACCTGAATAGACATTTCTCCAAAGAGGATATATTGATGGCTAATAGACATATGAAAAGATGCTCAATGTCACTAATCATCAGATAAATGCAAATTAAAACCACACTGAGATATTACCTCATACCTGTCAGAATGGCCATCACCAATAAATAAAAAAATAAGTGTTTGCAAGAATGTGGAGAAAAGGGAACCCTTGTATACTGGCATTGCAAAGTGATACAGACACTATGGAAACAGTTCAGAGGTTCCTCAAAAATTAATAGTAGAACTACCTTATGATCTAGCAATTCTACTTCTGAGCATTTATAGTTCAATTCCTGAGCCATTTTCTTTTTGTGTGTGGTGAGGTACACTACAAAGTGTGTGCCCAGCATAGCTCAGTGGACATGCCTTTCTTTAGGGTCCCCAAGTTCTAAGACTGGCACACCTACCACAGACACACAATTAGAAAAGTTTTTTTCAAAAGGAGGTGGGGAGAGGTCAGCCTCAAGTTCAATGGAAATTAAGCAGTAATAACCAGTACAGTAGGTGGCGGGCTAGTGCCTAGCCTATGGGAAGTACTCCATACAGGATGGGCTGTTTTTGTGACTTGGTTGTTGTTATTTTTGTTAGTAATAGAATTATCTTCTGTGTCCTTTCTGAAATGTATCCAGTGTTCTTTCTATCATAGCCTTCTGACCCAAGGAAAGGTGACTGCCAATGACAGGCAAAATTGCCAAGTCGGTAAAACTGCCTTCTCTAATTTCTCTTTGTTCTCTCTCTGCCAAAGGTCACTTACCCAGGTCTGCCTGCCTTTAAATATCTCAGACTACAAAATTATTTCCCATACCATCGTAGCTGATAAAATTACTCACGTTTAAATACAATTGATCCCACTAGCCCTCAGTAAGATTACTTTCTGTTCCAAAGAGAAGTGGATAAATCCTGATGAATCTTTGACTAAGGGTATGTGTCTGTATTTGAAAGGCCAACGGTGGGCATGGTGACTGTCCAACTCTTTTGCCATGGCCACTGCCTCCTCCCCATTCCACATTCTGCCTTTTCTTTCTCAGTTCTCCTTCTACTACAGCCTCACAGGATCAGTAATTTAAACACTCGTTTTCTGAAAGATAAGTACACATTGACATAGGAAATACATGTTTTCAGGAGCCCTGGAAAGGCCCTTGAAAGACAAACAAATCATCCCGAAATGCATAATGTATATTAAGTGCAAACCGCCTGTGTGATGATAGAGATGAATTTCCAAGCCTCAAACCAGGGGAAAAGGAGACAAAAGCAAATCATTGCTTTCTCCATAGATGTTTGCATACTCTGTTGTAGACAGCATTGCATTTCAGGAGCTGCCGAGGAGTTCATAGCTATGAATCCACCCTCAAGGAGATGATAACCTTGAGACAGGAAGACAAAAGTACTGCAAATATAAAGCTAGAGAAGCCTGGAAGAGAAGGGAGAATATATTGAGGAAAGGCTTTATTTAAGAACAATAAGTTATGAACCATTGGTGAAGACTGGGGATTTTTCTACAGTTAATGAAAATCTACGAAAGTCTCCTTCTCCTTTTTTGTGTATTGATAATTCAACAAATGAAGATTAGATGTCTATACTGGGCGGAATTTTTGCCTGTAGAAACTGCTGGGAAGTATCTTCCTTTCTCAGACTTACTTTTCAGTATTTTTCCACTATTTTTTAAAATGTTCATGCTGACTAATAATTTATTAACCTTCAATAAGCTGAGTCACTTATTCCCCCCAGCAAGGAGATATCTATTAAAGCCTAGGAAAATTAGCTGATGTGAGATATTCATTCAAATGTGCTATCTCATAGGCTCCTGGAGGCTTCTGATAAGCCTATAAATATAGCTAACAGAACTAGCAAAACCTGCTTGTAGGTCACAAGCTATTTTAAATGTCTATTGGTCTTAATTGAAGTTTAGAGTCTTGAGAGACCTCTAACCTCTAGGCACCTAGGTCTGGCTTTGGATAGAAATAGGATCTGCAAGAGGACCAGCAGGATAATTGACTGTCTCCAACTTGAAGGTGAATATTTATCAAATGCTATTTTTAATGAAATCGCCACTGTGTTAGGTCTTGAGAGGATCAGCCCTACAAAGGAAAGTGTGAGGAGGCCCCAGAGAACAAAGTCAGCCAAACCTCATGTCTGTGAACTTTTCCGTGTCTGCTGCCCTTGACCAGGTCCTTTGGCTGCAAAATTTGATGCAACTAGCCCTCATTGTTTTTTAAGATTTTCATGAAAATATAGCTAATATACAATATTATATTAGTGTCAGGTATACACCATAGTTACTCAACATTTATATACCTGAAGAAATTATCACCATGATAAGTCCAGCAACCATCTGACACCGTACCACACTATCACAATATTGACTAGATTCCCTGTGCTGTGCTTTCCATCCCCATGACTATTTCATAACTACCAATTTGTACTTCTTAATCCCTTCACCTTTTTCACCCTGCCCTGCCCCGCCTAGCAACCATCAGTTTGTTCCCTGCATCTATGAGTCTGTTTCTGGTTGGTTTGTTCATTTATTCTGTTCTTTAGATTCCACATATGAGATCATATGGTATTTGTCTTTCTCCATCTGACTTATTTCACTTAGCATAATACCTTCTAGGTCCATACATGTTGTTGCAAATGGTAAGATTTCATTATTTTTTATGGCAGAATAATATTCCATTGTGTGTGTGCATATCTATCTATCTATCTATCTATCTATCTATCTATCTATCTATGTCACTTTTTATTTATCCTGTAGTCTATTGATGGACACTTATGTTGTTTCCATATCTTGGCTATTGTAAATAATGCTGCAGTGAACATGGGGGCACATATGTCTTTTCGCTTAATGTTTTGCCATAAGCAAAAGCATGTTCCCACTGGTCCAAGTGCCTGATGCCTGCTGGAGTCTATCTGGCTTGAAATACAATCTATTCTACATTAAATTGGGGTCATTAAATTGTTTACTGATGCTACCATTTACGGCCTGCTTGTCTGTTTAATCCAAGGCTTAATTTCTTTATCCTTGACAAAACCTTATTGTAAAGGATAAGTGATTGCAAAATTAATTTAAACTTTAAAACAAAGACAGCATAGCTTTCAGTCAGGGCACATGCATTGCAAACCTTTGTACCAACATAAAAAGGTGTAAGACACAGGGAGGGCATTAGAAGTAATACCCTAGAAAATAAATCATAGCTCACATAATTCTAAAACAAGAAAAAAAAAAGAATACTGCATCATTCCAAGAAGAATATAAAAATACCTTACATACAATTTCTACTGACATGTAAAGATAAGAGAGATCACCTGACAGATACGTATGTAATCTATGAAAGAAAAATACTACTATCTCATATTTCTTTAGCCTGATACTACTCATGCCAAAAGGGTTAATTGTTCACTGATTTAGCATTTTAAACCACTGACATGTTGCTTTTGTGTTACACCTAGGGAAACAGAACGTAGTTATCTTATATGCAAGCCTTTGATGGAGTCAAAAATTATATATAAATTGCGTGAGCCCTGTGCTCATTTAATCCTGGTGTGTGACCAGTTTAATCATTTTCTCTTGCAAAGAAACAGAAAAGTACCTTTGTATCCATAATCACTAAACAGATCAAATCAGAGTGATTTTTTTAATCACAAATTTTAGAATATTTCTATCCAAACAATAAATACTGATTATTAGCGATGTCTGGAAATATGAAAAATCAACTTGACACAAACAAGTAAAGCTAAATATCACCCTCAATTGTAAAGAAAACACCAGTCTTTACGCATCTACACGTCTCCTGTCTGTAAAACCCAGGATGGTGTAATGAAATCCTCTTGTTCTTTCTCAGCCAGGAACAAATTAAAGCTGACCTCAGATACCGTAACATGGCTTCCAGAGGGAGGAATTCACTGCCCTTAACTCTTCTGGAAAGCTGATAACTTTTGAATGCCGACAGCAAGGAATCTGGCCCAGACTGCTTTCTCTTTGGGTTTTACACAACGATGCTGCCAGGTTGAACAGTGCTGCCCAATGTAGGAAAGTAGGGCAGCATTCTCTAATGGGAGGCTGGAATGAAAGGAAACCCCTTCTGTATGCAAATTTCATTGGTTCCATTACTTGTCTACACAAATTTGAAAAAGGGATTGGTAATGTGTACAGGAGGTCGCCCATGTTATCAACTGTTGTTACTTGTTGCACTTCTTTTTTTCTGAAACACTTTTTTTTTCTTTCACAATTTAGGTTAAGTTTTATTCCTTCTTCACTTGGATACCTTTAATTATTAATGAAAATTTGGAAGTCTATGAGGTAGCACAATTTTTATTTGTTTTTATGTGATCCCCAACTGAGAAGTCTAAGATGTTATTCACAGTAGGAAATTCCCAGAAGACACCAGTAGGGTGTAAAAGATGGTGTCCACCTGGGTAGGCATACAAGGCAAGTTCTTCAAAACACAAAACCAGCTCTGCCATCCAAAGCATATATTTCGCCTCTTGGTAAAAAATAGAGGGTACCTGACTTTTAGAAAAATGTTAGATTGTGATGAAAGCATTGATTTACATTTCTGACAAAATTTTAATTAAGAAAATACACATTGAAAAAAGATTAAGAGAGAAGCGATTCAATTGTTTCTCAACATCATTAGTGCTCAAGTTTTGAAGAGCGAAACACACAAACACATTATCACTATGAAAAATGTGTATTTCTGAGGTTCCAGAGTTTGGTAGTTTGGTAGGGCTGGAGTTTCTTATTTTCAGCAGGCATCACAAGCGATGGTGTGGACCACATTTTGAGAAGCGCTACTAGTGTCTGTCCTTAAGCTCCATTCATTTACCAAATCATATCATCAGAGAATCCACACATGGACTAATTACTATAATTTACCACAGAAGAGGCTTCGCAGAATTGTAGAATTGAATTCACTTTTCTTTCCTGGGTTTTTTTAAAGGTTATTTTGTTAAAGGTCATTATGTGACTACATAAAAGAACCATTCTACCTTCTGTGAGACTCAGCTTGACAGACAATACCGTCCATTTTTATTCAATGCCCTTTTTATAATGAGCAATATAGCTCTCACAGTACTCAGCATCAGAGAAAAAAATCCAAACAACTTGCTACTAAGGGTTATAATTCATCACAACAATATTTGTCTTGGCTACCTGAAGCGACAGGAAAAAATTTGCTCTTAATCATAGTAACTTTCACTGACACTTTACCCTGGTTTTAATAATGTGTTTGTTTGTCTTTAATCATAAGTATCATAAGTATATCCAATCTTTTTTTGTAAGCACTTAGACTAGTAATAATAAGTAAAATGACACAGGCAGGTGTCCTTTTACAACAAATATCTTTTCATTAGGCCTGATGGAGATTTCAAACAAGTTCATGACTCATTTATGTAAATACTTAACACCACAAATTGAAGTGGTACAAGTACAAAGTTAAGACATCTTACCAAGGTGCACTGATACGTTTAATATTACTTATATACCTTGTTACATTGGCTCTGATAATGTCCATTATTATGTTGTCCTGCTCAGCCCTAGTAATATGATGTCTTACTCATTACGTCAAACAATGTCTCTCATATCATTCCATGTAGGTTGGATTTTATTACCTATTTTCACTTTATTCAAACCAAGGGCATGACAAGTTAGTACCTATCACCTAGATTCTGTCAGCCTCGTAAGATGCTTCCCTATGCCAAAACCTTCAGTACCACTGCCAGATTAATCTTCCTGGGGACTAGTTTCTATGAAATGTAAGCGATTTAGCCAGGCATCCAAGGCCTCCTGTGATCGTGATACGACTTGTCTTTCAAAATCAGTTTTCCACTATGCCTCCCATAAGCATTCCACTCCAGCCAAACTCATTTTCCACTTTATTCCCCTTTGCTTTCCCACTTCCAGGTGGAATGCTATTTTGTTGGTTTTGAAACACTTAGATTATACTGATCTTTAAAGCTATCAAAAAGCCTTGCAAGAAACTGCCAGTAAAAGCAATTGGTTTTCCCTCTTTAACTCTCATAATACCTTTTGTATTTTTCCTTACCACATATATCTTTCATCACCATTATTAGGGAAAAGGTCTTAATACCCTTCAAGACTGAAAGCAGAGTCCATTTTTAACATAAGACAATTCCAGTACATTCTCTATCGCTCAGTGGACGCACACTCAATCATTTGTAGAATGAATTGAGCAAACTGCCTCAATTTCAAGATACTACTCAGTATTGTATTTTTCTCAGCAACACTGTAGCTATCAAAGTTGTAAAGCAATCTGAATAACTTGCAAACAAGGAAATCAGCCAAGCAGGGCACATAATTGACCTGCTGGAGGCATGTTCGCTGGGGAATGCTCACGGGGTCAGGGTCAGTCGCAGGTATACCAGTGTCCCCTGCCCCATCACACTCTGGGGTGGCGCACAGCCATCTCACAGGCCAGACATCTAACTCTGGAAGACAGATTCCTCTCAGATGTGTTATGCTGAGGGGCTTTTAAGAATTATCTGATACACCAGTATCTTGTCTCCAGTCCCAACCTGCCAGCTAAGTGTATGGGTGGTGGGGGGGTGGGGGGCTAGTCTAGTCCTTCATACCATCAGGCACCCAAGCTTTAACATTGCAACTGCTGGATATAGAAAGCTTGCAGCAGGATTCAGCCCATCAGGAATCATGTTCAGGAATGCACTAGGCTCTGCCTGCATGATGGGGGAGCTGCGGTCCAAGCCTAGTGGCTAACCAGTCCCATCAGCAGGAGACTATGATTGGTCTCTAGGGGGTTTTGCAGGAGTCAACTTTTTTTCTAAGATACCAGCTTGCAGGAAATCTGTCACAGACAAATTAATTCTTACCTTTCATATAGTCATAGTTCTAAAACAACCTGAATTTTATTAGTTATATAAAATGTATGCATTAGGGACAGGACCAAGTGTATACCATGCAAGCCACTCTCAGAACCCATTATGTGTGTACGAAGCATTAGCTGGCAGGGCCGAATCCCCCGATTAAAGTAAAACTGATCAACAAGCTAAAGCAGCAGGAAGCCCAGCCTGGGCTGGTGACTTGGACACTTCCCTTTCCAAGGACAGAGAGTGACTTTCTCAAGGTCTTCCTTAGGAATTGACTGAACGGGGATATTGTCTATGTATCCTCACAATACAGGGAAATATGAACATTAATGTCCAATGAGACGGAGGACTTGTGAGTCCAAGGGATTCCATTTTATCATTGTTTTGAAGTCCAGAGAAGCATGATTCTGGTCGCCATCAACTTTAATGGGCTAAAGATCAAAGGACGAGCCATCTGAGTCAACCACCTATCTAACTATCGGCGCCATGAAAACACAGAGGATGTGAATGACTCACCAAAGTGCTCTAGGAGAAGGACTGTGGTGCTCAGAAACAGTGTCCAAATTCATAACAAACCCCCTCCTCAACAAGCAGGAATGAAAACAAGAAAGACAAAGAGACTTGCTCTTGCTCTGCTAGTTAATAGTTAGGTATAGTCAGAGCAGCTACCCACTCCTCACTACCCAGAGCAAAATTCAAAAGGGAAAGGAACAACTCTGACTAATTTATGCCGGTTTGGGCTTGGATGGGGGGCAGCTGTCAGAAATCCAAGCCCAGAAGTATAGAGACAGAGAGAGAGGCATTGCCCCAGCTCCCCAACACCTAAATTGTTCACCTTGATAAAGCAGAGGTCCCCGCAAGGAATAAGAAGGAGAACAGAACTTAACATAATTCCTTCAGCAATTGCAGGAGGGAGAAAAGAGAGGGAAAGTACCAGGGTAGGGACAGAGGTCTGAGCGCAGGCACATCTCAGCTTCCTGGATGATGGTCTGAAGGGTGTGATCACTAGATACAAACACATCCTAAGGCATAAAAAAGCCTGGTGCTCCCTGGCAGGGCCAGCATCCCCTAGTCCATGGGACCACTGGTCCCACACAAAAGCTTTGTTCTGCTTAGTGAACTTGGAAATGGGGTATAATATTCAAAACACATTTGCTATTTTTGTAATGTCCCTGCAACTGAAGAAAAAAAATCATTAGTAAGTACTTAAGATACATAATTTCAAATAAATATCCAAGAGAACCGTGTTTATTATGCTGGCAATGGAGCTAATTGGTAGAGGAAGGATGGAAAGTGATATTTTTCTCAATGAAAAATATTTATTGAAGGAAACAATTTTTTTTTTACAAAACTGTTGACTGCTTCCTCATTATTCATAATTTAGATAGTCCCAAATATTGCTATGTATAGTCCTGAGAGATTTCTACTTTTGTACACTGAAAGCATTGTATTTCTAGTACTATATTGAACATTGTACATTTTATTCCTGATAGGTAGTTTCTGTAAAATTGCATGGCTTGACCACAGCAGGATACAAATTCATAATTAAAATGCCATGTCTCTGGATTGATTATATATATATATATATATATATATATATATAGGCTTTTATCTATAGATAGATAGATAGATAGATAGATAGATAGATATAGATATAGGCTTTTGAGCAAAAAATCAAAGTTCTCATATTTTTATGGTTTACCAAGTATTTTCTTTCAAAATTCAGAACCCAGTATATAGAAAAATTAATTGGCAATATTCTATTTTAAAAAGCGGGCCTATATTTCCTTTTAACTGACTTACCACATGCTAGGACTTTCAAAAAAATCTATTATTTAAAAACTCTGTGAGTGATTCAAAGTAGCCTGGCATTTCATGTATATATGTTTTAAAATACGGAAAATATTATTTACTGAAGTGTTTTTAAATGGCTGTGATGCAGACGGTGAATAGCTATGGATTTTCTATTGTGTCCGAATTGTTGGGTTAACACTTTCTCTGATCTTTAACAAATGGGATATTTGCAATTATACAAAACTCAAATTCTCCGGGCAGTTTTCTAAAGAACTGGAATCATGGATTTGCTTTCATCAGGATAATTCTTATTTTATGAAAAATAAGCTTTTAACCACTGGAAGACTTAATTTGATATTTTCTCTATAAAGTTTAAATCCATTTGCATGTGTCTCAATTTCTAAATCCTTGAATTTAATATCATGCTCTCTTATGCCATCTTACTATTCATTCCCTGTTGCGCAGCATGTTAATATGGTTTCGCAATGGCGCTAGCTAATATCACATAGCACAAGATAGAAAAAGGAAAGACGGAAAGAAAAAATATGAAGGACACGCTGCAGACTCAGAGACATTTGCATGCCTAGATCCTGAATGCTTTTCTCCAAGCTGGGCGGTATCCCACCTTGGTTCCATTTGCAAAAAGAAAGCCCCTGAGTGTCACATATGGTTTATTTGTGGTCCTCCCATGTGTATTCTTTTATTTAATACTTCTGTGTGCCATTTTATTGAGGTTAAAAGAGGTCTTAGCACATGCAATTATCTCTTATGCAGCATAGAACTGCTTGAGAAATATCATACCCTCTTAATGCATGGTCTCTCAGCTATTGCAAAATTTAATATAATAAGTCAGTCTTCTTTTATAGTACCTCACGCTGGAATAAGCACACAATGACGGAATGAATGTGATGTCAAATGGGTTTTTGATCAATAGCTATAAATAATTAAAATCTACCATTTGCAGGGCATGCGATGGGGGGATACAGTTTGAAATCATTGTTCCATCCCAGCATTCCATGCTCTTCATCTCTATCTAGTGCCCAAACAAAAATAAAATAGAAATATGCACTAGACATGCCTCCCGTGAATATGTAGTCACATATTGAGCATCACATACAACATCACCAACATTATTCTGAGCAGTCATTTGAGCAGTTTAAATGACTCGGGAAAGTTCAGTCATCAAAGCAAAGAGGAGTCCCTTTTACTTTTATGATCTCTAATTAGGTAGATCAATAGAATAGCTGTCACATTATAGAAGACCATTCAAATTTGCTTGTTAATCAAAAGTCAGGTTCATCAAAGCTTGGAGTATACGTATTGCACTTCATTTTCTACCATTAGCAGTTCAGAGAGTGAAAGGCTTTCATTTCCAATTGTACTCTTGTCTAATTAATTCAATGATGCCACAGTCTTGTTTTTCTCATACAGCAGTTACACACAATACCCAGAACCACTCACAGGGAGAAAGCACCAGGGTCAGGTACTACAGAAGCAATTAGAACCCATCCCATTGGAATTGGGCCCACTAGTCATCCCTGACCTCATTTTTCCGACACTGTGGAGAGTGGAAGTCGGTTAGGTTATAAAGCACTCCGGGAAAAAAAGAACCCTGCTAAGCAGTATCATAAGATCGTGGTTTGAAATATCCCAGAATCACTCAGCTAGAAAGACCGCTTAAAAGGCCAAAGGCATTGTAGTGATGCTGCATTGAAGCATACTACTAATCCTTATTTTTTGCTTTTATTAGGTTAAAAGTTATAGTTCCTTTCACTTAAATGATCTGTATCTCCTACCAAAAGACAATAAAATCTATCTAACCTTTTTAAATGTTTGAAAGAAAATAGATACATACATATAAGAAACATTCATGTAGCTAGCTTTATGTCAAATAATACTATGGATTCTAAATCAGAAATAGCTTTTGTGTGTAGCTTCCCTTCTTTACACCCTCCGCCATGGTACAACCTCATCATCCATCGAGTCAACAAGAATTTTTAAACACCAGTTAGGTGTGAGGTACTTGGACACATAGTGATTAAAGGACAACATTGTCCCTGTCCTCAAGTAACTCCCAGGAGGCAGTGAGAAAACAATGAGATAAGTGCAGCAATAAAAGATGCAAAATGCGGTATGACAGTAGGATCAGCTAGACCTGATAGGGGTACTTAGCCCAGATTGAGGGGGAAGTGTCAGGGAGGGCATCTTTGAGGAGATGCCTTTGATGTAGCTCTTGAAGACTAAGAAAGAATTAACCAAGTAAAAATAAAAAAAAACCCGATGGGGGTGTGGGGAAGGGCAGTTACCACAAAGACAACGGATGGTCATTCCAGGAGGCAGGAACATCATATAGAAAAGCTCAGAGAGGATAAAAAGCCTGCTTTGTTCTGAAACAATTTTTTAACGAAGTACCAAGTTTTATCTTTTGTATTATTTTGTTTGTTTCTTTCTTTCTTAATAATCTTAGGAATAAGATTGCTAAATTCAAACATTAAGCCCATGCCAAACAAAAGAGCTCAAACTGTGTCCTGTGAGTGGTGAAAAGCAGTTGAAAAGATTTTACAGCAGAGGGTGGCACGGTAGAGTTTTGTTTCGTTTTTATTTCATGATTCAGGTGCTAATGTGGCCAAAATACTTTCTTTCTTCTGCTGTTAATTTCAAGATAATGTCACCAACATCACTGCACATGTGGATCTATTTCTGACTTAAGGTTAGGGAAGTTGAAGGAGGGGGGAACAAAACAAAAAAAAAGAATTAACATTTTACTGAGTGTTTACTGTGTTCCAGGCACTGTGTATGATACATTTCACATAAAATGAACATCTTTACCTATATTGGTGTTACCTACACTGTGTGGTTGTAGGTGACTGACCTCATGAAAAATCCATCCTTATCACATCACAGTTTACACAGAAAATTTCACACAGAATTTTCTTAATTAAAAAAAAAATCTTAATGGAACACAGGAGTCTAAGCAAAACAATTTTATGTAGTGAAGGTGTGACATTTTAAAATTTGGAGGCAGTTAGGGACTTTTGAATATATTCCATCTATATCCTTAAAGCTATATAAGGTGTTTTTAAATGTTCTAAATCCCATCATGAATCTTTTGGAAAAAAAGCAATTGACGAGGAAGGGAGGGAGGTGGTGAGGTTGAACAGAGGGTGCTTGCAGGGAGTGGTAAATTTGAGCACAATTGCCCTATTTATCATCACAAATTAATGAAATGGTGAAAACAGAACAACAAAGTACTCATCAAGGAAAATAAAGTATATTGTACGTTTCTTCACTATCATCATGTGGTAGACTTTTTCAGTATAGGTTTCTTTCCAAATCCCACATCTAAATACCATTAACTTTTGCTCCAGGAAGACCATGATCTCACCCTGGGCACGAGGCAAGAGAAGAAAAAGCACGGGGAAAAAAGACTGCCCAGAAGCCAGGCCAAGGACAAAAACATGTAAAACGAAGGAAGTGGAGGAGGGAAGAAATAATACACTTCAGGAGGAAATGCCAAGGGAAGACAGTTTTAATTTTTTTCTGGCTCTAAAATCAACAGGCTGACTACATAATCAGAGTATGGGGATGCTATTTACCATTCATTGTTCATTTGATTTAATGAAAACTAAAATACCAGGGGTGCCCAAAAAACTGTATACATATGACTTGTATTCATCTTTTATTATCGGTATATATTGAGTACTACAATTTTAATAGATTTTTCCTTTCTTAAAATTTGTATACTTTTTTTTGGCACCTTCTGTATTTCTGGACACTTACTGTTAATTCAGAATATCAAATAAATGTTTCAGGCAATTTTGGCAAATTAGATGCTTCCTATAATTTTTTTTTCTTTTGAGGACTTTTTTAATTCTAAATCTATCACTTGTAGTTTACTATTTTAAAGCACAACATACAATTAAAATGATTTTCCTTTTGCTCTGAATCACATTTTTTTCTGATATAAATGGTGCTTACCTTGTCCTTTACCTTCTCGATTTAGTATTTTTGATTTAGTGAAAGTTTTCCTAAATGTTAAGGCTATCACTCCTGGTTGCAATTTGTCCAGATATGTCAATGTAGTTAGAATAGTAACATTTAAAGAGCCAAAACTGAGGTTAATGAATACATATGCTAGTGTTATTTCAGCAGAGTTTTCCCATTTCCTATTCTAAGTGTTGTTAATATATATTTAGCTAGTGTTCTATTCATCAGCAAGTGTTTTATAACTTGCACTTTCATGTGGTTCTACTAGATGACTTTTAGAACTAATTCTGAGTCATTCTAGAACCCAAGCTGTGAACTAAAAGTTAAACTATGCTCCCTATGGGTTTGGTGGGCAGCACATTTTTAAAAATATCAGTTTTAATATGTAACTTTAACTCAATAGGTAAACTAATTAAAGGATATGAAAAAGGAACTATAAAAGAAAACTAACACAAAGGAACACATTTTAACCCAAATAATGAAAGAGTACCAGACATCATTCTCTATGTGTTAAATTAGTTGATGTGTGTGTGTGTGTGTGTGTGTGTATGTGTGTATGCATAAATAGGAACGTTAACATTGGTAAGGATACCATTTATTTAAGAAAGATGGGAGTGTGAATTATCACAAATTTACTACAGGTGATCAGACAATATTATTAATACCTCAAATGTGTACATACACTTTGAGTTAACAATTCTAATAAAGTTTTTAAATTGATAATGAAGAACACAACCATTTAAAAATCACAAATATTGTCAGTCTTGTCTTACAAAATATGTAGGTACTTCTTGAAAAGTGACATAATTCCTTGAATAATGCTAAAATATGGATCCTGCTATATTTTTATTAACATAATTCAATGTTTCATATACTCATTCTTATTATTAAAAAAACTGGATCTCTAAGAAGCCTTAGCAAGTATATTAAAAGAGATGATTAATTAGAGAAGAGTGTATGTTTTAAAAATTATTTCAGAAACTATTTTGAGGAAATTTATTTTCTTTTCCTCAACAATACTCTATTGTCTTTAATTTTGACTGATAAGCATATATATATATATGTCTTGTAGGTTGGTAATAGAGGCTCCTTAGAAATACCTTACATCTAGAAGATTAAACCAAAGTATGTACAAAGAATAATCAAAGTATAATCTGCAAAGGTAGCTCAGGCATCAGATAAGACAGAAGTGCAATGAAAGGTATTTGGAAAGTAAATATTATTCAGCCAACAAGTGAGTCTAGAGATTAGAATAGGCAGGCCAAGAGAAAAAGAAAAAAAAAATGGCAAAGGAGTGTCAGTGTCATAGCCTGAGTCTCTCCAAAAGATAATATTTGAGATAAATGCTTCTCATGAATACATTATTTGGGAATGCCATCCAAGTGAACAGAGGTGGGGGAAAGGGACAGTCAAACAAGAAAAGAAGAAAAGCACTTATAATGATGTGTTACCTAGTTAACCACAGCTTTGGGTAACTGGTGACAAATTCTGGGGACGTTTTGAGGATCCTTATAAAAGTTATCTCAGGAACCGTCAAAGAGAGAAAGATGACCCATTTATTCATTGGGTCCCTTTCACATTAGTCATGACAGCTGCACGGGTATTAACCACACCCCCCACCAGACTTCTGCGTTGCTCACACAGGGGTGCCAAGAGGGTTGCTACGGCTGTCACATTATACTGAGTCAGAGAAGTCCCTGAGGCAGGTAGTGAGAGAAGAGTATGCAGCAGGATCTGAGGCAAGGTGCTCTCCTGTTGCATCTGCCCAAAGCTGGGTGAAGCCTGGGTGGAACTGGCTGGACTAAGAAGTGGTGCTAACAGATTTAAATGAGACACACGAGGTATTTGATACAACCAGAAACCCCTCTCAGTAGCCAATACAAGTTGGGAGATTCATCCAAAGGAATCCGATGGCTGAGCCTAGATGAGACAACCCATTGGTTTGCACTGAGCAGATGGTTAGGAGAATGGCTGCTCTTCACACCAGGAAGGTGTATGACGTGGGTGCAAACAGAGAGTTATGTCCTCTGGGGAGTCCACAGTAAAGGATATGCTAGAATGGGACCTAAGAGTGTGCCTGCCTTTACATAATTCGAGTCTGAAAAAATAAATCTAGTGCAAACAAGTGTACAAAGTATATTCAAACAGAGAAATGCTTGCATTAGGCCAGATCAAGAATAGCAGTGTCTGCATCATTATACAGATCTGTTTGGTAACCTCAGAGATAGCAGAGGACATTGTAAACAGTACACAGGTGGACAGACGGTTGAAATTTAGTGGGAAGGGGAAGGAAGGGGGGGAATATTTAGATTTTCTTTGGGGGGAGGCTTCAGATTGATGATTAAGCTCTATTAAGCTCTAGATCCAGGTTACAGCTGATGTAACTGAACCTTGAGACTGTGATGAAACTGACATCTGTGATTTACCAATTTATTTCAGGAATTAAAAAAAAAACTTGAATATTCAAAAACATTTAATGTTCAAGTTTTATAGGTGAGTGTCAGGTATTAGACAACTCCACAGGTAGCAGGACTTTTTTTTTTCTTGTTCTTTCAAGCAAAATATCAATTGGCAGATGGCTGACCTTAGGAAGTAATGTCGAAGGTGGAGCATTAAGGGAAGCTTGGGGCAATCTGGGGACACTTCAGGGCACTCGACCACCCACTATCTGCACCTGCAGAACTGACTGGCTTGACCCTGCTGATGCCCTGGAGAAAGGCTTCTGAGACCAGAAGAGAGAGGGCTGGCAGGACTTCCCACGGATCAGCCTTCACATTCCAGTTTTCACATCCCAGCCTTCATATCCCAGGCTAACTCGCCTGCTTGCTCCCAGGCTGCTTGTTTGAATTGCTTGCCCCAACTGTTCCTTCATGCTAGGTTTGAATGCCAAACCCTGCCTCTTCCCCGTGTTCTCGGAATGTGTTACTGCCTGAGCTGGCTTTCCATCTTGCCATTGCCAAGCCAAGTTAAGTCTCTGGCGTGTATAACCTGACTACACCTTTGTTTGTGCTATGTACCTGGGTTGAACTTCTGGAAAATTATGATAATGGATGGGCATGATAGTAACTAGTATTTGTAACTGCTTTCAGTTTTTTTACTGAAGCATTTGTTTTTCTTTTAAAGAATGAAGGGGCAGTATGTTTGTTGATATGATGAGAAGAAAAATAGCAGAATTGGACACTCTTGTAGTGCAGGAGCATTTACATAAGAGTCCCTGCAGGACCTTAAATACCTACAATGAAAACAATCCAGAGTATCTTTAAGAATGTACTTAAGAATGTGTTGATGGGCCGGCCGAGTAGCGCGTTGGTTACGAACTGGTTTGGGACATCAGCTCTGAGCAGCAGGGCCCCGGTTTGGATCCCACATGAGGACCAGTGACGCTGCGCCCTCTACAGCTAAGATGGTGAACAACAGCTCGACCTGGAGCTGGGCTGCCATGAGTCGCCAGTGACGGCATAGTCTGCAGTGGGTCTGCAGTGGGCTGCCTTAAGCTACTGTGAGTGGTCGGCAGCCAGCGTGAGCTGCCAAGAGCCGCTGTGAGCGGCCATCCAGAGGCCGGCGACCGATCTGCCTCAACGGGGAAGAGCGCAATGATAATACCAACATGAGTCAGTGAAGCCACATCCTCCATAACTAGAATGAAGAACAAAAGGACAGCAACTTGTTCCCCTTCCCTGATTCCCCAATGCTGTTCCCCTCCCCCAATTCCCCAATAAAATCTTTAAAAAAGAATATGTTGAAATTTATTTGCATTTGAGATATGTTAATTGTCTGAATGAGAGTTAGATGGTCAATTCCACTTATTTGTCAACATAGTCATTGAATTAATTTCTTAGCTTCCAACTATAGCTAATTCTCCTATTTCAAATATTGTGAGGTATAGGGCACCTACTTGGGAGCTGGGGCTCTGGACCTCTTTATATATTTTGTACGTTTATCCCATAACTACTGTTGTTCATTTGTCAGGGGTTCCAAACTCTATTGCACATTGGTTTGAATCACCTGGGAAACTTTAGAAATTCCTGGGCTTCACCCCCAGAGATGTTGATTTCATCCTGATTTTTTCAGGCTCCCCAGGCTTCATAATAAGCAGCCAAGGTTATATATCTCTACTGGTGTGGTTCTCAAAGTGTAGACCCTGGGCCAGCATCATTGGCAACACCTGAGATTCACTACAAATATAATTTTTCAGATGACCCTCACACATACCAATTCAGAGACTATGGAGGAGAAGTCAAGCAATCTGTGTTTGTTTTAGCCACTTTGAGATGTAATTCATATGCCACACAGTGCACCCATTTAAAGTGTATGGTTCAATGGCTTTTAGTATATTCACAAAGTTGTACAATTATCACAAGTAATTTTAGAACACTTCCTCTACCTGAAAAAGAAACCCTGCAGGCTTTATGTTATCACCCCTCAATCCCGTCTATCTCCCACCCCTAGGAAACCACAAATCTATTTTTCTGATCCTACAGATTTACCTGTTCTGGACATGTATTATAAATAAAATCAGACAGTATGTGACTGGCTTATTTCATTAAGCACAATGTTATGAAGGGTCTTCCATGTTGCAGCATGCATCAGCACTTCCTTTCTTTTTTTTTAAGATTTTTATTGGGGGAATTGGGGGAATGGGAACAGTGCTGGGGAATTAGGGGAAGGGGAACAGACAAGTTGCTGTCGTCTTGTTCTTCAATCTAGTTGTGGAGGATGTTGCTTCACTGGCCCAAGTTGGCACCATCATTGCGCTCTTCTCTGGCGAGGCAGATCAGTCCCGGCTTCTGGACGGCCGCTCACTGCGGCTGCTGGCCGCTCACGCTGGCTGCTGGCCACACACGGTAGCCCATGGCAATCCACTGCCACAGGGACTGCAGCCCACGCCATCGCCGGCGACTCATGGCAGCCCAGCTCCAGGTTGAGCTGTTGTTCAGCATCTTAGCTGCGGAGGGCAGTGTCACTGGCCCTCATATGTGGGATCCGAACCGGGGCCCTCTGGCATCCCAAGCGAGTTCTTAACCATCGCGCCACTCGGCCGGCCCCCAGCACTTCCTTTCTTTTTATTGCCAAATAATATTCCGTTGTATGAATAAACTACATTTTATGTATCGATTCATCAGCTGATGGATAATTGGATTGTTTCCACTTTGGGGCTATTATGAGTAACGCTGCAATGAACATTCATGTTCACATGCATTTGTGTAGACATATTTGTGTGGACATCCAGGTCATATGGTAAGCATGTTTAATATTTTGAGGAACTGCCAAACTGTTTTCCAAAGCAGCTGCCCATTTTACATTTTACCAGCAGTGTAAGAGGGTTCATTTTCTCCACATCTTTGCCAATACTTATCTGACTTTGATTCTAGACATCCAAATGGGTATAAAGTGGTAGCCCATTGTGGTTTTGATAAGCATTATTCTGATGAATAATGATGCCAAACATTTTCTGATGTGCTTATTGGTCATTTGTATTTTCTCTTTGGAGAAATGTCTATTCAAGTCCTTTGCTTGTATTTTCCTTGGGGTTTCTTTATTGTTGAGTTGTAATAGTTATGTCTGCAATCTAGCTGTAAGTCCCTTATTAGATATAAATTTTTTAAATATAATTAGATCTGCAAAAATGTCTCCCATTCTATGTATTGTCTTTTCACTTTATAGTGTTCCTTGAAACAGATATGTCTTTAATTTTAATAATATTCAGCTTTTTTTTTTTCTTTCACTGCTTATGCTTTTGTGGTCCTATCTAAAAATCTACTGCTTAATCCAAGGTCACAAAGATTTATGACTATAGTTTATTCTAAGTGCCTTTATAGTTTTAGCTAATACTTTTAAGTCTTTGATTCATTTTGAGTTAATTTTTGTATAAAAAGTGACATTAAAGGGTCAACTTTATTCTTTTACATGTGGATATCTAGTTGTCCCAGTAAAATTTGTTCAACCAATTGTGTTTCAATAAGCCCTACAGGTAATGCTGACACATGCTAATGTTTGAAGATCACTGCACTATATATGCTAAATCTTCTCTGTAATCACTATGAGACCCTTCTACACATAACATATAGGATGCCCTGTTATAGAAAATTATCAATTCTCTCCTGAAAATAATTTAGATCAGTAAGTGCAATGCTGTAACTATGGATTCATAGGCAGTAAAGTAATCTAAATAATTTTTTATGAGGGCGGCCAGTTAGCTCAGTTGCTTAGAGCTCAGTGCTCATAACACAAAGGTTGCCTGTTCGATCCCTGCATGGGCCACTGCGCTGCACCCTCCACAACTAGATTGAAACAACTACTTGACTTGGAGCTGATGGGTCCTAGAAAAACACACTGTTCTCCAATTTAAAAAAATAATAATATTTTTTGATGAATTAGTTCAAAATCTTTTTTTTTTTGCAAAGCTAGAAAAAAATTACACTTTATCACATTCTTAATATCATGTGTCTTCCCGGTTTGAGTATTTATTAATGTGCAGATCAGTTCCCTACCCAGTTGCCCCTGTTTAGTCAAGAAATAGGTTTAATACTCTGTATCATCCAAAATGTCTTGAGACCCCTGCCAGACTGATCATGAATAAATAAAGGTTGGGCATTGCAAAAATCCAATTAATTATCCTCTACCCTCCCTCTTTTTGTCACTTTTCAAGGGAAATTGTAAGGGTCTATTTTATAATGAAAGGGGTTATTTTGGATGATGTGATGAGGATGGTATATTTTCCCAAGTGAGCTCTATTAATATAGTTTCAATTCTGCCAGATTGAAAATGGACTGTTTACACTTAAACAAAGCCAAACCAAAGCCATCTGTCTGTCAAGTGTGATTTTCTTAAAAACGCTATTTTACATTTGCTACATTTGGTTTATACATCTTAGAAGAATGTAGCTTATCTCATGTCTTTCAATAACTGGCACCACCAAAGTGAAATTATTACATTTACACCTAATTTTTTTTAATCTAATAAAATTTTAGGCAAATTCCTTAATCAAAACCATTACATATGTATATCGACTATAATAACAATTACTATGGAGGGCTGTGTATTTCTGGCATTGAACTAATCTTCATGATACAATAGGTATTTTTCCACCATTTTACAAGTGAAGCAATGTAACTTTTCCTTAGTCACCCAGCTAGAGTGATAGAGATTTTGAACAAAGATTCTTCAGACTCTGAAGGCCCAGTTCTTTTCACCTGAACTGCATAACTTCACAAGTGCAGCTAAATGCAATAAAATAAAACTACAGAAATGTTGGAGCAAAAATAAATTAGTCGAGTTTAGGAATAGAGCCTTCTAAAAAATATACAAATTATATGATGCAGTATGTTACACAAATCTCACTTTCATTCTAGAGACAGTTAATAAGCACATAGAGCAGTGACCTTTTATTCCTTGAATTCAAAATTATAATGATAGGAAAGGAATTTGTAATGACAGAAAAAGGGAAATGCCTAACTTCACCTGTACAGAATGGACATTTTTTTGCCTAGAACAGTTCTAGGTTTACTTTTGTCCAGAATAATTATTACCATATTTTGCCATGTATAGTGTGCACCCACTATTTTGGCTCAAACTTTCAAGGACAAAATTTGGTTTAATTTTTTTTTAATTCAAATTTTTATGTGTTTACATTTAGGTACTTGTTTTTGTATTATAAAGGAATTTTAGTATTTATTTTTTAATATATTATGGTACAAGAAATTTTATGTAACAAATATTTACAAAACACAATAACAGATACAAGGTACAAGAAATTTTATGCACTGGTAACAAATTTACGATATTTACACTTCATAGAAGGCCAAGAACTCATCCTTGCAAGTTTGAAGTAAGCGCAACAAAACTAATTATCGTATTCCAGGGTATTATTTTGCATACTGATATCATTATTGATTTCTTGAGTTACACTTTTAATTCATAAGATAAATAAAAGAATTAAAAACATTTATGTAGATACGGAATTAGTACTACCAATGTATAATGCAAATCTTTATTTTTCCCTTACAAATTTGGGCAACAAAGTGCACATTATACACGGCAAAATATGGTAATAGCTTCTTTCTCTCAAAATGTACGATTTTATACAACAAATTATATGGTCACCTCATATTATGGCTGGCACAAGCTACCCATCAAGGCACAGCTTCTCTCCTAGATAATCTGATAACTACTTAGAACTATAATTTTAAGTATCATTAAGTTTATGCCTGCTTAAGCCTTTTCCTTCTACCAGTTTAGGACAGAATGAAATGCATACCATTGGAGTTATTTCTCCGGGTTAAGACATTGTATCTCCTGATGAACTGCATTGCTAATAACACGGAATAGATTCTGTTGCCAGGCCCTGCTCCATGGGTATGGTTATCTATCTCAATTCCAAACAACTATGTGAAAACTGAGGAATAAGATTAGTGGCTAAAATGGCACAAAGCATGGGTATTTACTGGAGGGGAGCAAATGTTTTTCGGTGAAGCTTCCAGCTACTGTGCAATTAGCTAAAGGAAACCTTGTTTCTGCAACAAAGCATGAGGAATTGGAGGGGCAGGAAAAAGAAAGGCATGAATCTAACTTAGTGAATGTCAAAAACTACAGTATTTTTTTTAAGTATGACTCTGGAACCCAACACCACCCTCTGCAATTTTGTAGTTTAGTTGATAAACTAATCAACTGGAAAAACATTTCTTTAAAAATGTTAAATGAATTAGAATAGAAATTAATCTGTTTTTAGAAAACTGGTGGGTTTCTATTTAGATTTACTATTTGAATTTACTAACCAATCCGTTCCCCTTCTCTAAACCTGACTTTAACCACCACCACCAAGCTGACTTGGACAGCCACTCCTATATTTAGAAAACTAGTTTCCTAATATATTCCTAGAGAAATGTTACATATTGCTCCCCACATGGTTATTAAGGGCTGTCAGGACTAAGCCCACTCAGAAGGCTTATGCACAAAGTACAAGAAAGTTCGTGTTTCCTGGTAACCAAGAGAAATAAAGAGGATCCATCTCGACAGAGCTCCAATGAAACAGCACAACTAGTTTATCATCCATTCACCTCATAAAATTAGATCAAGTTACCTGATTTGCTGCTTTCAAAATGTCAAACCTGTTTTGTTGTGTTGTTTTTTTTTTTTTCTAAAATGCAGCCAATTTGCAATCACCTAGAAGAGATTGTAGCATTTGGGCTTGTCTTTCTGCAAGGCAAATGAGGGCAGATTCACAAGATTCCAGGAACTGTCCTATGACACTCCTGCCTTTCCCCTCCCTATTGAAGATCCATAGAAATCCCCCAGCAGAAGTCAGAGCGCTTTGCCTCCATTCCTCCCAGTGAAGTGGTGCTCTTTGCTGCATGCTCCTGCCTTTTCAGAAGTGACCCTTTGACTTACAATCAGAAAAGGATGAGCACACTCCATGTTTGTAGACCCCCTCTCCATGCACAAGTCTTTCTCTATTAAGCATATTTCCTACTTTTAAAATCTCCATCAGTTCTTTAAATTCGCTTAATGAAACAGTCCCCTGAAAATTTTTTATACACTCTTTGCTTTATTTCTCTTCATTTTCTCTTCTCACTTCCTATACCTTCTCCTGTTGAAGAAGTCTTCCTCTTCTTATGGCCCAGGATTCAGTCTGCACTAATGGCTTATTCTTTTACGGCACCCCTTAGAAACTCTGTAACCATCCTTCATTATTCACATGAGACACTGGGATGGGTTTTGCCACCCAAAGTTGTCTGAAGTTACCAGGGTGCTCTTTGCACAACTGAGGTCAGTTCTAAGATTTACTCATAAAAATAGCTAATAATATAGCATTTACTATGAGGAATAGTATATTCTGGCTGCTTTGAATATGTTAATATATATAGTCTCATAACAACCCTATGAATTGAGAAGTACTAATACCATACCCATGGTACAGACAAATCTGAGACTCAGAAGGACCAGATGTATTGCTCAAGGTCTTAGCAACAATAACAAATAGCACTGCGCCATCCATCGAAGGCACTTTCACTCTATAGCGTGCTCTGAATTTCTGCCTGTTCCACACTAAGAGTGTGAGATATGGGAAATCTTAGCTTGCCAAGTTCAAAGTCATACTACTGTGACCCCATTTGAATAATGCATGTATTCAAATACAGGTGTCTCACAATTTGAACTTTTTCTCCATCTCATAACTGGCTAGTAAAAACTAATAATAAATTTCATAAAATAATCCTATGAGTCATGGTAGAAATAACAGAGGAGAGATGTAATCTGCCTGGGTGCCAAGAATATGTCACTAATTTTTAAGTACAAATAAAACATTTGTGAACTATTTTATATATGTTTGAGTATTTTATGTGGCAACCCAAGAAAGTAATAAATTCTTCATAATCAAAAACCTTCTGCAGTTTAAGTTTTACACCATATCTTTCTTCTGGTCAACTCTGCCTGCCATGTTCCTTTTCCCAAGTAGTATCACTTTTAATATTCTCTCGTCTCCCGTCCTGCCATTAGCATTTTCTTTGTATGAGACATGGGTAGACTGGCTATCACTGAAAAAGCATACTCATAAAGGAAAAAATATCAAAATTTCTTTGTGTCATTTTAACAAGCTTGATAACTTCTTAACTTTATTTGTTTTGCCACAGTCATAATCAATATACAGAAACTTACTAATACAATTTCAAATATAAAAGTAATTTAGTACTAATTTCTTCCATTTGGTCAAATTATAGAAGTAAAGTATACAAATTATGGAGACAATTTTTAAAAGACAAATATTATTTCAGTAAAACTCAGTTTTATTATTTAATGCCTGATCCTCCCCCACCCCCGTTAAATTGTTTTATCTTCTAATGCCATGTTATTTCCAAGAAACCTTATTACATGGTGACATATCTGTGATAAATAGGAATGACTACATAAAATCTTAAAATATATTTGCATATATATATGAGCCATGTAATGAATATAGGTTTTTTTTTCATAAAGCATAAAGTATTAGGGTAAAAAAAATATTTTATCAAGTTTTTTACCCACATAGTCATTTACATTTGTATTTTAGATATTTCCTAAATTAGATAAATAATAACATAGATATTGAGTCATATGGACTTTTGTTTCTAAAAATTTACTTCTTATGTAAACTCCAACTGCATTATCATTTTTGCAAACCATAATTTTATGATCTGAGTAGAGGCAATGTGAAATTTAATGAATGGAGTTTAAATAATAGTACAGTGCAAGTTCACAATTGCTCTAACTTTTCCAAAGGATACCAAAATGGAGATAATATAAAAATTATATTTCAGTGTTATGCACTCATCTCAAAAAGGCTCTTCCTTTCATCCAGAAACCCTGATCTTGGCAAACTACATTTTTTTTCTAGAGTCAAATACCTTTCAGTCTTTCATCCCTGAATGGACCAAAAAAAAAAAAAAAAAAGCAGGAAAGCAAGATTTTAGAAGCACTGGGTCAAAATAAAAAATATCATGAATTTTTTCACCCTCCAACATTGGGCTCATAGATCTGTTTACTCATGTGATATATCAGTGCTGCTGAGAGTAAGCCATTCTGCAGGAGTGAGGATAAAGATCCTCTGTGCGTGGGGTGCTCATAAACCTTTCATTTTCCAGATTATAATAACCTCTGGGGTCTCAAACAAATGCTTTCAAGCAGTTTAGGAAATCCACTGGCCTTGCCTGCTCACAAATCAGCTCTCTGTTCTGCCATAAAGATAAACTAGACATTTCTACCCTCCTATCCAATATGAAATACGAAGCATCAGACTTAGATGTGTGACATCCTTTTTTTAGTCAATCGACCACCTCCATTCTTTCAACAAGTGTTTAATTTTTGAACATGTATTATGTGGCAGAAACTCTTTTACCCCTATTAGGAATTCAAAGATCATCAATATCAGCTCAGTGTAATGAGCAGACACTACTATGCCAGGTGTTGGTTGGGTACAGCCTCTATAGATAAGAGTCCCCGCCCTGGGAGTTCATATTCCAGCTTGGGATACTGATTGGTAAACCAATGTTTCAAACAGTATTATGATATAAGCAGACACAAAGTATTAGGGGTTTGCATAGGAGAGCGATGGAGGCACTCCAAGACATCTTCCTGAACGATGGGTATCTTTGAAGGAATAAAGAAGATGAGGTGTTTGCCAAGGAAGTCAGTGAGATAAGAAATTTCCAGGCAGAAGAAGTATAACATGGAAGCAAAGAATAGCATACATCTCTCCAGGAAGTACAAAGTGCTTCAGTGTAGCTGGAGCCGTTGCTTCAAGGAGATGGAGAGGAAAGGAATGGTGAGAGGTGGTCCTGGAGAGAAGGCAGAAACCATAAAGGGTTTCTCTTAGCACGCAGTCTAGGGGAGACTGCTAAAGAATTTTAAACAGGGCACTGATATCATCTAATTTGAATTTGAGATGGCTTGCCGTCACGTGGCTCATGGATTGGAACAGATGAGAGTGAACATAAGGAGGCCAGTCAGGGTCACTTCAGTGTCCCTTTAGGAGGCAGGGGGTGAGGGGAAGGTTCCTCTCAGCACCACAGACAGCACAAGTTCTTACTTCAGACACAGCCTCACGTTTCCTCTCCGGCTCTTGTCATAAGACCAACTGAGAGAAATTACACATACGGACAATTATCTAATAGGCTATCTAGCTATGTGCTTTTCTAGGTTTCCTGAGCACTGTCCATAAATTAGTTATGTTAGAAAGCCTTTAGGTGAACCATTAGTTTCTGCAAAAAAAAAAAAAAATCTCTGGAGTTTGATTATAGCAACAACAAAAAAACCCCTGCACATTTGCTATTGAATTTCTTTTGTACACCTAGTTAATAGGCTACACATGTCCTACATAAGATCCCATGTTATATATAATATTTTTTTAGGATTTAAAATGAGGAAAAACATTTTCAAAAGGTTGAGTTTCTGTTATTATTTGAAAATTAAATTAGAAAACCTAACTCTGCCCTGGCTGTCATATAGCTCAGGCCTATTTTTCTCCCTGATAATCAGAAGTACTAAGTTCACCCTCCACATACAAGCACAGCTTCCTCCTCTTATATATTTAAACTATCCTTTTAAATATAAGTGCCTTTTAATTTAAATAAACTCGTTCACTTTAAAAGTAGCTAGTATATAAAAGCAAAATGAATATTATCTTCACATTGCTAACTCCTGCAGAACTTTAAGATCTTAAATACGATACGCTAAGTAATACAGAAAACAATCCAAAGGGATAACTAGCTTCAAGATCAACGGAACTGCTATTTAAAACTCTTTTCCTTAATGTTCTCCCATTCATGAAAGTGTGTGTCCGAAGTCTCAATGTTAGTGTTAGGCTATGTAAGATGACATTCCTAATTTTCTTGAGAGAGAACTATTTTTTATGAGACATCTATTTTCATGATAATGTTTTGAAATGTTTAAGTACTTAAATATTCGTCTTAATTCATTTTTATCTGCCTCCAGAGTATCTTAAAATCTACAGTTATTCTATAGATGTGCTTTTCTATATAAAAAAAATCCATGCACACCTATGAGAGGAGAACATAATGTGCTTACCGCATCTAATCTAAGTCAGAAAGCTATTACAGCGCACTGTGAGTCATTTTTAACCTAACCATGTATAGCTTCTGCAGACATGACACTTAATTATCCCAAATTCTCAAAAACAATTCTGGAAAGAACTGTTTCGACATGAACATTTCAGAAAATATTAAATGGCATTTATGTAATTGTGTTTAAGCGAACTCAGCATGAACAGCTTATGAGTAGGTATGCGGTATGTTTCTCTTTTATTATACAGCTCAGACGACTACAAGTCATGCTGTGTCACCAGTCATTGTGACAGAGGCATCACCTCTCACATGGGTAGACCACCTTCCTCTTCCATGCAGCCTGAAATCCACCCTGAATTCAGGCTGCAGATATTAGTGAGTATCTCACACAGCCACATCTTAGTAACAACATCTGAAGAGTTTTGCTCATCAAGCCTATAATTTTTTATCGTCAACTCAATGATACCTATGGTACACTGCAGATTTTAAGTTAAAACAGTTTGAGAAGAACTGAACAATGTATCACTCTCGACTTCCTGATCATTATTTCTTTGCTGGAATGATTCTATCGTCCCAGCTTGGTGTTCGGCATACGTGAGAGGGTGCTAACCCACTGATGGCCTCAGACTTACGGAGCTGCTTGTGCTAGTCCTGAGCTCATCCAATTCCCCCTTCAAGAAGCCTGGTTCTCCCTCTGTCTTGGTCTTTCCTGAACAAGTTATTATAAAGAAGTGTCAGAAGCTGTGGAAGATTAAAAATGAAGAAGAAAGAAAAAAGGAAGTAGCCTTCCTGCACCCAATAATAGGTTTCCTGAGAAAGGAAACTTCTCAGCCTCCTCCTCTCAGTGTTAGAAGTCACTCCTGCTTTTGTATCACCTAGACACACACACACCCCTTTCCTGTCACTGGCCCACAGAAGATCAGGGACATCTTTTGCGCTGAGGCTCCATCTAGAACCTACTTATATTAGGAACATCTTCATTTTGAGCGTCTGTGCCCGTGATCCTCTAGTCCAGCAAAGGTTTCCTGGGTCACCTGCTCACCTGGAATGGATTAGAGTCGGCTCTGCCCACTGGGCTTTGTGCTGAGGAATGCTGGTCCTTTTTGTCACCACAGCTACAATTGTTTTGCTCCACTGACCAGGTGCTTCAGCCAGGACTCAATTTTGTTTAACAATACATATTGAAAACTATGCTATAAGATATACAAAGTTTATTCCACCATTATCATCATCTATGTAAAATTAAAATACACACTGCAGTGCATGTGGTCTGGTCCTAACTCCCAGTTCCGCCTACACTCAAATAATGATTCAGCTGAGTGACACCTCAGTCCTGGTCCTGAGTACCTCTTCTTCCTCTTTAGTTACCAGCTCTAAGTCGCCTGCTGAGCCCCTTCAGCATTTTATTTTGATCTGCATTTCACGCAAATCCACACTGAAATGACCCTTCATTTTTGTCATAGAAAAACTAGCCAATTTGTAATCGCTCGGTATTCTGATTTACTGTTCACGGACTGAATCAAAGTGATTTGATAGCTCTTAACATTTTCAGCTCTTGTGTTACCAAACACACCATTTAAATTTTGAAAACATTGGTATTATGATTTTTCAAATATACAAAATAGTTCTCCTTCACCTCTCTTGGGTAAAGGTCAAAGAGTTTTATAAATGCTAAATTTCATAATGGGAAACAGGGAGGGAATTATATGCTTTTCTGATGCTCCCTGTGTTGAGTCTTATCTAATCTCCAGAGATCATTTAGACTAGAAAAATAATTCTGAGCATCAGTAGTAGAAATAAGTTAAACCTTTTTTTTTACTCCTGCTCCCGAGGCATCTTGCCTCTTTCCTAATTGCATTTAAAATGTAATTAATCATATCATTCAAAAGAGGAGAAAAACTGCAAGTATGAGAAAGGAGAAAATGCTGCTCCTAACAGGACAAAAGAAAACATAACATAATTACTACTCCTAGAGGGAATTGTTGATAAAGGGAAGAAAAGCATCCAAAACTATCAAGAGGTGAGTCTCTCAGTGGGAAAGGGGGTGAGGAACGGTCAGTAAAGAATTGCTGCTAAGAGACAGAAATACTTTTTTTGGAACTTAAATGGTTTGGAAGCATAAAAACATAAGGGTCCCTGAAACAGTTTTTTAAAAAACCATGAAATTCATGAGCGTTAAATTAATTGAAGGATTAGGAAATAAACTAAGTGAAACATGTAATAATAGCAATTTTACCCTAATTCAGTGTTCTTTTACTAAGGGTATTAGAAATGATATTAAACTGAATATATTTAACCAAAGGTATAAGTTAAATTAAGCCACAGAAAAAGAATTATAAATGGGTGCAAAGTGCAGACATTTATGAAGTATTAAAAGGACATAGCTGGTATTGGAACCTTGCTTTCTATTATTTTTTTAACTGTTTTAGGGGACACATTTAATGTTCCTGTGATGGTGAGAGTCGATTATGAAACAAAGAAACACTTAATTAGAGTCATATGCAAGATGTCTTTTAATTGCCAATGTCAGAGTTCTGGAAAATATACATTGGTTTAACATAAAGTCTTTCTTCCACAAGAGTCCCAGGTAATGGTCAACTAAAAGTTTGACGTTTTTCAACAATCTGTTATACCTGAGAAGTAATGGGATGCTAGATGATAACCAAATTGCAAGAAAATTCAGCAGAGCAATGAAACTCTCCAGATAATTAATGCTCAAGTCCATTGGATTCCAGCCCTTTCCCAGATAAGGGTCCAAAAGGATAACTTCTTCCTACAGTAACTCGAAGACGAACCAGCCTTCAGTCTGCCTCATGAAGTCCAGGCAGTGAAGGTCCCTGATGGGTTCACAAGTATCTTATTACTTAATCCACAAAACACCCCTTTGTGGAAAGATTTACAATTGCCCCAGATTTATAGCTGAGAAAAATGGAGCCTTGGATAAGTTAAGTTCACACAGCATGAAATTGGAAAATATGAAATATAAGCAAGAGGTCTCCAAATGAAAATCCTGTGTACTTTCCAGTGTGCTATCTAGAATTTATCTCAGTACCCTCCATCCCCTAACATAGAGATAATCTGCAAAATTGGCAGAACTTTGGGAAGGCTCTTTATGAGGTTACTCATTAGGGAGAATCTGAAATAATTCAACATATACAGGTAAAAAATAGAAAAAGTTACATGCTGTTGAGTTACATTATTTGTCACAGGGTCAGACATGCTTTCAATATATAAATTGCAATGCTTCATCTGTATTTTTTCTTCTTAATTTTTTCACGTATTTATCAAACTGATTGATCACAGGTATCCATAGCAACATAAACCTGTTATTTTAAGTTTAGTATCTATAAACAGTAACAAAGTGTCACTCATTGGAAATATGGGGATTTCTTGGTATCTTTTATAATGTTTTGAAAGATGGCCAATGTGTTTTGCCTCACCTGGATTTCCCTAAACTGTCAACAACATGTTCCAAGCATAGGCCTTAATCTCCTGCAAGCAGAGACCTGAAATAAAAACATGAGTAACAGAAAATGTGTAAGAAGTTACTTTCCCTTTATGTACTCTGCAGACTCCTAAGATGGGGCAAAATAATTCTCCATTAGTAAAAAAAAAAATAATTAACTAAGTCATTAGTGAAACAGTGAAGAAATTGTTTTAAAATGACCTGTCTCATCTCTGGGATATATTCTTCTGAATGAAGCAAGGGGAGCTGAATTTAGATGCACATGTGGAATGAGTTATTCATGCCATGAAATATGCTGGCCACACAGAGCACGCGGAAAGGAATAAGATCCAGCTTATGTCCTGGGGAAAGTCTTTACAGAGAGAAAAAAATTTGAACTATTACCATAATTATAGTACAATTTGATAAGTGTTATTATGAACTTCCAGCAACAGTGGCCAAGGACAATAGCAAATAAAAAAAATGTTTTGGCTACAGATATTGGAAAAAGGTTCACAATTGAAACACATTATGCAGGGTGTGATGGAATAGGCCTTACCAAGAAGAGGCGTAAGAGAGTAATATAGACATACAAGGTTGCAAGGCCAGAATGACATTAGGCAACAATAGTTTCAATGAGTATGAATAGAGGAACAGGAGATGAAAGCAATGAAAATTTAAAGCAGTTCATTCTTATGCAGTCATTATCTAAATCCCAGCACTGGTCGTAAACATGTCTTGGCAGCCCTGAAACACATACCAGGGTGGCAGATCTCATATATTCAAGATAAGGAAATTCATGAGGATTAAATTAATTGAAATATTTTAAAATATAGACTAACAGTGAAACATTTTTGGTCTCAAACATGTGTATCATAGTGACATTCAGAGTTTATAATAAAAAATAAAAAATAAAGATTCTGTTCTTATCAGACATCCTAACCCACAAGGTTTCAGGTAGGGTCCCAGACCTGCTTTCAACCGGCCCATGGAGTGAATTGGATGCTGGGAGGCTACTCTGAGAAATATCACCATCCTACAGATTCAGGGTGGGGGGTACCAGCCCCGTGCTCCCATGGCTGCTGTGGATTGACTGCAAGAATCCAGAGAACAGTACAGTTCACAGCGCTAGTCGGAAACAGATTTCCATTTCATTGCTGTCTCCAGGGAGCAAGCTCGAGCAAGGGCTTTGCAGATTATGTCTTACTTTAAACTGCAGGAAGGAAAATGTGGCCTACAATGAGAACAGAAATTCTCAAATTTCAGTTCACATAAGAATGGCTCAGAAGAGGTGTTTAAAAATGCAGATGATAGAGGAACACTTTCTAGAGATCTTGATTCAATAGAATAGGGTAAGGCCAAGGGCTCTACAGTTTTAATTAAAAAAAGAAAAAAAATCACACAGCAGTGATTCTGATGTGAGTGATCCTCCAAAGACATCTGGAAACGTTGCCGTAATGGGAAACTTACAAACATTTTATAACATTGATTCTTGTTAGACATCTTTATCTGATTCATAGAGGGTCAACCCTGATTTATTTTAGACTTGAGTAGCTACTGACAGTTAAAATTCATAGATAAAGAAAGATAATAGATTATCCTAATATAATTATCCTTTATGCATCGATTACTTAATATACAAATGCTTTGTTTCTTCAGCTTTATAATTATCTGTCTAAAGAGTCCTTTTCTTGATCACTGTCCTATAAGATTTTCAGGTAATTATTGTGGGAAACCTATTTTTATTTATCACAGTTGCTTCTTAGTGAGACATAGCTCTAGCTAATTAGAGAATTGTTTCATTTAGGTGAATAAGTGTCAATTAAGCAACACTAAGGCCAATATTTAGGATGATAATTCCCCATTACAAACTATAAAATAAAATAAAAAATTCAATGCACACTTAGTAAGTCAATTGTACACAAGTTTACAACATAAATTATTGTCTGCCCTACAGGGAGAGATTTTAAGGTTATATTTCTCATTAGCGAAACTTGGGTTTGCCATAACAATGCTAGATCAAAAGCCGTTTTCAAAGTATATGTTATTAAAAAGGGATAATTTATTGACTCAACAAATTATGGACTAAGTGACCAGAGTGACAACTTAAGCTGTGTACTCACTGCAAATGTGGGTGTATTTGACCACGCGTGATGACAGTTGGAACAACAGTTCTTTTGCCCACCACAAGGCCCCAGTTATCTCACAGATGAGTGTAGCTGACAAATGGAACCCCAGGAAGCACCATGGAGGCAGTGATCATATCTTCCTTGTTCACTATTCTATCCCCAGCATCTAACATAGAGCCTGGCACATAGGAAGTATTTAATAAAATATTTGCTGGATCAAACCCTCCCCCCAAACAACTGAGAAACAGTGAACATCATTTGATCTCCGTAACAGCGTGTCTGAGAAGGAGTGTAGCCTCCTCTAGGAGGGAGTCTGGACACACCAGAGAAATCAAAAGACACTGCTCAGAGAACAAAATGAGGCAAGAAATTAGTGATTATGGGCATTTCTCCCTTAATATGAAGCTTCAAGAAACAGGAATTTTACTTATGCTAGATTTCACTAGAAATCATGTGTATCAATTATGACTCAAAAAGCTTATAAAAACTACTTATAAATGTGATTTTCACTCATTCTATATCATTTCCCCACCCCCACTCACCTTCAAAATAATACATTTTAGACTTAATCACTTAAAAATGGTTCTTACTCTAGAACAAGAAAGTGGTAGCAATAACTTTTGCAGTTAACCTTCCGAAGGGAACTCCAAGTGTCTTTTTCAATGCCATAGAAGTATGGTTTTACCACTCAGTGCAAAACAGTTGCAGTCATTTGTATGGTTTGATGAAGTAAAATGATTTGTGTCAGTATTATATAAGGGCTCCAGAAATTCATTAGATATAAACATTTATCATCAAATTACAAAAAAGCAAAACAAACAAACAAAAAACCAATTCGGTAGTAAAATTTTTTACAAATTAAAAGGAAAGCAAATAAAATTATGTGCTTACATAAAATTCAGTAAAATTATAACATGGAATTTCAGACATTTTTATAAAGTGCTTTTCAGTCTCCGAAATGAAAACGATCTATCATCCCTACGTAATCATCTCATTGTTCTAAACTTATTTTCTTCCCTAAAATGTTGACAGGGTATAAAAACTTCTCTGGTTTTATTCAGAACATAGGACTATACTTGATTCTTCAATGGCCTTTTTCCTTTTCATTTTATATTATTTTATTTTTTTTAGTGTCATCTATTCTTTTATTGTTCTCTTGGGATGTTACATCTTTTTAATTTAAAAAATAATTTCAATTATAGTTTACATACAATATTATAGTAGTGTACAACATAGCCATCAGACATTTACATTACTTACAAAATACCCATCTGACACCATATATAGTTATTACAGTATTACTGATTATGTTCTTTACGCAGTACTTTATATCCCCATGAATATTTTTATAACTGTCAATTTGTACTTCTTAATCTCTTTCATCAAAACAGCATGGTACTGGCATAAAAACAGGCACATGGATCAATGGAGCGGAATAGAGAGCCCAGAAATAAATCCAAGCCTAGATGGTCATTTAATCTATGACAAAGGAGGCAAGAATATACAATGGAGTAAAGACAGTCTCTTCAATAAATGGTGCTGGGAAAACTGGACAAACACGTGCCAAAAATGAAATTTGACCACTTTCTTATACCATAGAGGAGAATAAACTCAAAATGGATTAAAGACTTAAGTGTAAGACCTGAAACCATAAAACTCCTAGGAAAACACATAGGCAGGAAACTCTTTAACACTGCTCTTGGTGACATTTTTTAGATATATCTCTTCAGGCAAGGGAAACAAGAGAAAAAAATAAATGAATAGGACTAAATCAAACTAAAAAGTTTTTGCACAGCAAAGGAAACCATCAACAAAACAAAATGACAACCTACTGAATGGGAGAAGATACTCATCAACAATACATCCAATAAGGGGTTAATAGCCAAAATATATATGGAACTCATACAACTCAACACCAAAAAAACCCCAATTTATCCAATTAAAAATGGGCAAAAGACCTGAATACACATTTCTCTAGACAAGACATACAGATGACCAACAGACATATGAAAAGATGCTCATCATTAATCATAACCAAAATTAAAATCACAATGTGATATCATGTCACACCTGTAAGATAGTTAAGAAAAGGTGACAGTTGCCCGAGGCCTGATATCTTAAAAGTGGCCTAATATCTTAAAAGTTAGACGCTCCAAAGCAGACTGTTCTCCCCTCCCTACCAAGTGACTTTCTCACACTCACCTCTGCTCCTCATAATATACCAGGGAAAGCAATTTTCAGAATTTTCCTAAACTGGAAGAGAGAGAGGACTATAAAAATAGGAAAATAATGGAGTAAAATGGTGATGGGCAGAAAAAAATTCTGCCTCTATTATTTTGCTTCCTCTCCTCTCTTCCTTCCCATACAGGAAACAAAAATAGGTTTAGGTGATACAAATTGAATTTTAGTTTGGATCTGCTTTAAGGACAAAAAAAGGTTGTACTACTCTGACTGGGATCAGGATCATGAGGATATTGTCAAGATTTTTATAAGGGAACTGATTCACCAAGACTTCATTCTGGCCTTTCCTAATTTAGACCAACATGTGATCTAATTTTCAAGTATTAATTGAGATAAGTTTTCTTTTAATTAAAAGAAAACAGCAGGGATGGCTTAGGGAATCATTGCATCATTACAAATTGGTGCTTTGTTTTGAATATTTCAAATTAGAAAATGGAAAATGACACAATTCAAAAGTATTATTTGAAAACAAAAATTATATATTCACAACCAAATTAACAAAACATCCAAACAAATATTACACAAATTTTTGCAAAAGAGAGAAAAATACATGAAACAATAAGTAGTTCAATAATAGCCCCTATGTTCTTAAAAATATTTATTTTTGAATCTTTTGAAAGTGTTACTGAGATAAGATGAATAACTAAGGATTTGTGTTTTGCTCTTTCAGTCAGGTCTATTATGATGCATCTAAAAAGATGTAATGAAAATGACACCTGACTTCCATTTGTCTTGTACAATTAACTTATTATATTCTTAAAGATTTTTACACATTGTCCCATTCTGAGTTCAAAAAAACCTAGTGAGCTAGCACAGTATATTATGATGTCCATTTGAGACATGCGGTAAGTGAAGATAAGAAAGTAACAGCTTCTTAGAAGCAAGTCTCAGATTACTATCATTTAGTCTTAAAAAAAAAAAAAGTATTATCACTTGCTATGTTCACAACATTAGGTTAGGCCCTCTGTAAGAATCAAAGAAACAAGCAATCTTAGCCTTCAACTAACCCACAGTAACTTCCAGTTCACTTTATTCTTTCATCTGATCCATCTGCCTTCCCCAACCCCAGAAGTAAAATATCAATAGCTACAACTGTGAAGGATCCAAACAACTGTCAAAACTTGTTTTCAAGTCATTCAAGTTTTAATAAACTAGTAATATTTTAAATTCCATTTGATTACATCTATTTCTTAAATCAAAAGAACCTGAACTATGAAAAATAATTAATTGAATTCTTGCACACCTTTTATATGCAAAACATAATTGGGGGAAATATTCATTGAGATGATAATGGAGAGTGGGCCTTAAGAGACGTGAACCATATAATTAAGTGTCTGAGCAAATAGACTAGCCAGCAATTTGCCACAGGCCATTCATATTTGATTCAAACACTAGAGCTAGTAAATAACTAAGTAGTATCATTTGGCAAATTGAAATTCTCCTTTGGTTCTATTTAATGTACTAAGAAATGGCCCTACATGATATTTCATTCCTATAAACAATATCATTTAGAAATCCTTATAATCTCTTTCAGGAATTTCTACAAATGAAATTATAGTTTGTGAAAAAGTTGTTTGAGTAAACATGTAACATTCAAGCTTTTGACCAATTACAGCATGTTTCTCCTTAAGAGATCTACATTGAGTGTCCTAATTTTATCATGATTAAAAGGCTCCCCATGGGTAAGCTTATTTTTAAGAATAAGATACTCTGTCCTGAAAGTAAATTAACTATTTTCACTGTAATGTTCATTAAGTAAATTGTATCTCACTGACAATTCCCATGTTCTTCAAACAGGGAAAGCAAGTCCATTTTATTCACAGACAGTACCACATTCTGAGAGATTTAAGAATATACAGGAGTGGAAACAAAATACCACAGCAAAGGAGAGGAACAGAAGCTAAGTTGTGTTTCAAAATAACAAAGTTTAAAAAAACCCAACTTCTGAAAGTTGTTAATCACCGACATGGCATTTAAATGGTTGGGAGATGGGGGTACGGCTGTGCCCTCAAAATTACCCAATCACCCAGGAAAATGAAGCAATATTCTTGTTATTAGCGAAGACTAAAACATGTATCCCAATCCATATGTCTGGTTGGTTACTATGCTCCAAAGAACGGACTTTCCTTCATTGATTATGCTTTTTTATATATAGTAAATGGCCTGATAATTAGGTACAGAAAAGGAACCTAAGTTCTAGAGAACTCATGACTTAGTTCTCTTCATCTGAAACTTCTAGTCTAAATGTGTGTATTGGAAGAGTACTCTCCTCTCATAATTAGTGCAGTAATGCACTATTCACAAATTCCTGGAGGTCACTGAAATGTGGGTGGATTCTTCGGTTCTATTAATGAGAAATTAAAGTCGTTACCGAGTTCCTGTGTTCATGTAGATAATTCATCCCTCTCGTTGAAGTTGGGAGAGAAAAAAGAAATTATAATTCCAAGACTTATGCTCATCTGATATCCAGAGGATGGCATATGTGCTTCCCCTCACTTGCCTACTCCACCTGATGAGTAATGGTTGCACAGGAAGCCATGTTTGAGGAGAATTTGGGGCTGCACATAGGCTCAGCCACCGTGAATACCCCGACTGCTTAGCACTTTTGTCTGTCAAGGTGAGAAGCAACAGGTCCTATGTCAGTTACATGAAGAACCGGTCTTAAATGACGTAGATTTATTGTTTGCATTGATCAAATTCACTGAAAAATACAAAAATCTTTATTTCCATATTCTGTTGTGTATTTTGGAAGTTAGCACCACTAAAATAAATACTTTTCCATAAGCTTTCAACCTGCTATTTGAATAAGAAAATAATAATAATAATAATAATAATAATAATAATAATGCTACAGCCAATAACATAGAAAATTATAAAAATAACAAAATAGAAATATATCACATATTTAATATTTAAGCATACAAAAAAACCCAGAATAACTGATTTAGAACTGTAGGAAAATTACTTTTCCCCCAAATATTTAATAAGGTTTGACTGTCAACAAAAATTAAAATATCCATTGTAGAGTCTGCTTTTACTAACTGGCAGTTATTGAACATGCTTTATTAAAAAATAATTTGTAAAAGCTTCAAAGATGTGAAATTATGTAAATTCTTATATATTTTTAGTTTAAAAAAATAATTATGACATGCACGAATGTCTGAGTTTATCAATTTTATTTGCCTTTATATTCTTCCAGATAAAATATAGCTAATAGCATTATAATTGGAACATAAATAGTCTATTGCATCAAAATTAACTATGTAAACACAATTGAAGGGAAAATAAAACAATTAAAACTTTGCACATATAATTTTGGGTTACTTTTCTTGGTAAAAGCTACGTTGAAAAGCATAAATTTACCTGAATAAAATGTAAACCAAAAAAACTTGTCTTCATCTTATTTTAAAGCAGAGACATAGGAAAATTACCCTTTCTTTTTAATCAATGAAAGCTGTACATGGCTAATTCTTAGTTTTATTTTAATTTAAACAAACATATCCATGGTCAGGATAAAGCGTCATGAGCACTCATTTTTTTTTTTCTTACTAACATGTTCCAGTAAAGGCAGATCACAGCTGCAAGTGTCACTAGATAAGACACTGTAGAGAAAGATACAGGAATAGAGGAGATAAAAGAAAAAACATAGGAAGACAAGAGATAAAAGAGAGAAACCAGAAATAGAATAAAAGGTTTACAATGCCTGTATAGCTTAGTTATGAGGTAGCAACAACAGTGTTTATTATGTTCATGTTATGTTTGAGGCATAGTGCTAAGTATTTCCACACATTATTTCACTTATATCTCAGACAACAAGCTAAGGATTAACTTCATTTTTTAAACAGCTTTGAGATATAATTCACATATGATACAATCCACTCAAAATGCAACTCATTTTTTTTGTTTTGTTTTGTTTTTGTTTTATATTCACAGCAATGAGCAACCATCACCACAGTCATTTTAGAATATTTTCATCACCTCAAAAAAAGATGGGCATGCTAATACTAGGATCAAAACTTAGTAAAAAAATTCATTGTATATATTTTGGCTAAATCATAGCCATCATCACACATTTGTGCTATTGGTGATCTTTAGAATTCACTAGGGGGAATTATTCTAAAAGTTTTTTAATCAAAAATGCTCTTACTAGCAGGGGAGAAAAGAGAATAAAATGACTATCCACAATGTACAAAATAGAAGTATTTAGGCACCTTCAAATTGCTCCTGAATAGAAATGCTATGTTGTTTTTCTTGGAGGCAGATGGTTTACATAGTCAGGACCAAAATGAAGAATGAAAATTTAGTTACAAGGGAAATGAAGATGTATCACTACAGTAATGCTGAGGCAATTCACTTATCCAATGGAATCAACAAAGACAAACAAAATAAGCAAACATTTGTTGAGTATATTCTGTGTACTGTATCATCTTTGTTACTAATGAAGAAACAGAAGCATCAACTGTATTGTACTAGAGAGTAAACTATTAACTGGGTCTTCACAATGGAATATGTACAATTAATCCAAAGTAATCATAAAAGCTCCCTTTAAAAAATTGTAAATTGAAGAACCTTGAGAGAGAGAGAGAGAGAGAGAGAGAGAGAGAGAGAGAGAGAGAGAGAGAGAAAGAGAGAGAGAGAGATTCAAAATCAGAAATGAAAGAGGAGACATTAAAACTGATATTATAGAAATACATAGGATTATTAGAGACTATTATATGTCAACAAATCAGATGACTCACAAGAAATGGATAAATTCTTAGAAATATACAACCTATCCAGACGGAATCAGGAAGAAATAGAAAATCTGAATAGGCCAACAACAAGGAGATTGAATCAATAATCAAAAACCTCCTAATCAAGAAAAGCCCAATAACAGAGAGCTTCATTGGGAAATTCTACCAAATATTTACAGAAGAGTCACTGCCAATCCTTCTCAATCTCTTCCAAAAAATTGGACAAGAGAGAACATTCCCAAATTCATACCAAATCAGATAGACACTACAAGAAAAGATGACTATAGACCACTATCCCTGATGAATATAGATGCAAAAATTCTCAACAAAATACTAGTAAACATAATTTTAACAACACATTAAAAGGACTCCACATCATGATCAAATGGAATTTATCCCTGGCATGCAAGGATGTTTCAACATATGCAAATCAATACTTTGATATATGATATTGATAGAATAAAAATTATAATTATCTCAGTAGATGCAGAAAGTATTTGGCAAAATATAACATCTTTTTTTTATGATTAAAACTCTCAACATACTGGGTATAGAAGGAATGAACCTCAACTTAATAAAGGCCACATATGACAAGTCCACAGCCAACATCATAATCAGTGATGAAATACTGGAAGCTTCTCCTCTAAGATCAGGAACAAGACAAGGGTGCCTATTTTCACAATTCTTTTCAACACAATACTGGAAGTCCTAGGTATAGAAATTATGGAACACAAAAAAATAAAAGGCCACCAAATTGAAATGGAAGAAGTAAAATTATCATTATTTATAGATAATGTGATTTTATATACAGAAAATCCTAAAGACTCAACCAAAATAAAGTTGGAATTAATGAACTCAACAGAACTCTAGGATATAAAATCAACATACAGAAATTGTGTACCTTTCTGTACAATAACAATGAAACATCTGAAAAAAAACTATGCCACCCGCAATAGCATGAAAAACAATAAAATACTTAGAAATAAAACTAACCAAAGAAGTGTAAGATCTGTACAATGAAAACTACAAGACCTTGATAAAAAAGTAAAAAATGAAGAAGACACAAGCAAATGGAAAAAAATCCTATGTTCATGAATAAGAATTAATATAGTTAAAATGTTTATACTCCCAAAGCTCTCTAAATTCAATGTAACCCCTATCAAAATTTCAATGGTATTTTTCACAGAAATAGAACAAGCAATTCTAAAATATCTATAGAACCAGAAAAGACCCTGAATAGCCAAAGCTAGCTTGAGAAAGAACAACAAAACTGGAGGCATCGCACTTCCTGATTTCAAGTTATATTACAAAGTTAGTAATTCAAATAGTATGGTACTGGCATAGAAATAGACATAAATCAATGAAATAAAGTGGACGACCCAGAAATATACCCCTGCATATGTGGTTAACTAATATTTGATAAGGGAGCCAAGAACACTCAATGAGAAAAAGATAGTCTCTTCAACAAGTGATGCTGTAAAGACTGGATAATCTCATGCAGATAAATGGAATTGGATCCTTAATTCACACCACTCACAAAGATTAACTCAAAATGGATTGATTAAAAAAAATACCATCAAACTCCTAGAAAAAAAGAGATAAGAAACTCCTTGACATTGGTCTGACTCTGTTTCTTTTTGTTTTGTTTTTGTTTTGTTTTGTTTTTCTTCCTAAGACAACTAAAGCACAGACAGCAAAAGCAAAAATCAACAAGTGGGATGACATACAAATAAAAAGCTGCACAGCAAAGGAAACCATCAACAAAATGAAAAGCAACCTACCAAATGGTAGAAAATATTTGCAAATCATGGGTCTGATCAGGGGTTAATATAAAAAATACATAAAGAAATCATACAACTCAATAACAAAGAACAATCTGATAAAATGGGTGCAGAAAGTAAACATTTTCCCAAAGAAGACATCCAATGGCCAACAGCTAGATGAAAAGGTGCTCAACATCGCTAATCATCAGAAGTGCAAATCAAAACCTCCATGAACTATCTATCACCTCACACCTGTTAGTTAGAATGACTATCATTAATAAATCAACAAACAAGTGTTGGCAAGGATGCGCAGTTAAAAGAACCACTGTAGGTGGGAATGTCATTGATTCAGCTACTGTGGAAAACAGTATGGAGGTTCCTCAAAATTAAAACTTATCATATGATTCAGCAACCCCACTCTGCATGTATATCCAAAGGAAATGAAATCATTACCTCAAAGAGATATCTGCACCTCCATGTTTATTGCAGCATTATTTACAATAGGCAAGATATGGAAATAACCTAAGTGTCCCATCAATGGATGAATGGATCAAGTTGTGTATATGGATAAAGTAGTTATTGTAGAGTGAAATTCTATTCAGCCATGAGGAAGAAGGAGCATATGCCATTTGTGACAACATGGATGGACCTTGAGGGAATTATTTAGCTAAGTGAGACAAATATTGGATGATATCACTTATATGTGAAATCTCAAAAAGCCAGCATTGTGGGCCGGCCGAGTGGCACATTGGTTAAGAACGGGCTTGAGACGCCAGAGGGCCCCGGTTCGGATCCCACATATGAGGGCCAGTGACACTGCCCTTTACAGCTAAGATGCTGAACAACAGCTCAACCTGGAGCTGGGCTGCCGTGAGTTGCCGACGACGGCGTAGGCTGCAGCCCCTGCTGCAGTGGGTTGCCATGGGCTACCGTGTGTAGCCAGTAGACAGTGTGAGCGGCCAGCAGCCACGGAGAGCAGCTGTCCAGAAGCCAGTGACTGATCTGCCTTGCCTGGGAAGAGAGCAATGATGGTGCCAACTTGGGCCAGTGAAGCAATGTCCTCCACAACCAGACTGAAGAACGAAAGGACAGCAACTTGTCTGTTCCCATCCCCCAATTTCCCAATAAAAATCTTAAAATAAATAAATAAATAAAAAGCCAACATTGTAAAAACAGAGAGCAAAATTGAGATCATCACAGACTGAGGGGCTAAAGGATTTGGGGGGATGTTGTCTAAGGGTACAAACTTACAACCAGTAGATAAGTCCTGGAGATCTAATGCACAACATAATGATAATAGACAATAATAATGTATTACAAACTTCAAAGTTGTTACGAGGCTAGATCTTAATTGTTCCTAAGGGGGGGAGGGAAGTAATTATATGATGTGATAGAGGTATTAGCTAAAGCTATGGTATTAATAGTAATCCTATAGCAATATAGCAATGTATCAAATCAACATGCTGTACAACATACAGGTACACAATGTTATATTCAATTATAGTTCAATAAAATAAAAACTGTAATTTGATAACAATTACCTACATTAACATGAATATCAGACATAAATATAAAGAAATGAAGAAGTGAGCCCACATTTTTTTTACCTTTACATTGTACAACAATTTACATTGCTGTAAATCTTTAGTCCAGCACACATTCTAGCATGATCTAAGATCCTAACCCACTCGTATATATAATAACCACAACACTGCCTCTCCCATGTTTACGATGCACGATATTAATCATACAATAACTAAATACGGGTAAGCATCTAATGCCAAAGCACCTCTTGTACTAAAGAACATCTTTCATTTAGTAACATTTGTCTCATGCATACAAGCCTGTGATTCTAGAAATAATAGGTAAAGTCTATTTTTTTCTTCTAATGATTTCCCATCATGCTGTTTTTCTTAGCAGATTCATCATCTGAATTAATGGCTCCCAAAGTTAAGGTCAGGCCTAATTTTCTTTTCAAAGGCTGTGGTTGCTGTACTTTATTTTACTCCAGAGGAAGAACTTAATGTCAATATCATTAATACCTCATCACCTTTAAGAAATGTCAGAGTGAGGCTCCGGGGGAAAAAAGAAAAAAGAAAACAAAACAAAAAATGGGGAAACAGGCACGATTTTACCAAGAAAGGGAAACAAGTGGCCTTGGCTCAATAGTGCTAGCCATACAGAATGCCCTTCTCCAGGTCGCCCTTTCTTCTCCTTATCTAGCCATTTTTTCCCCCCATAACTTTCTTTTGCTTGTGCCTTCTACAGGTCTGCTTGACTCCTAGCACTTGAAAAAGCAGAAGGGGCTGTTTTGTGACAACTTTATAATAGAGTTGTGATATTTAGAATTGCTAGCTTGATTCCCATTCATCACTTGTATATACTAATCATGAGTTAATGCATGTAATTGCTTTTGGGTTGCTTTTGAGAATACAGTGTTATTTCTAGGGTCCTAAAAACATACCAGGATTCCAAAGAATCCAAAATTGCCTCTCTTCACCTACTGACCAGCCATATCCCTTGGGGGTGGCAGTTTATAGTCTTCGTTTTACATTCTTGTGTGAAAGAGAGTAGGAGACAACATGAGATGTGAGCCAGGAGATGGTACACCGCTCACTAAATGCTGGGAGAAAGCTGTTAGTGATTTATACCAAGTTTACAGTTACAGAGAGATCCCAGGAAACATCCCTTAGCATCCAGAATGTCAGTAATAGCATCATTAAAAGGCTGAAGGACACGTCCTAAGTTCCAGGTGGCGGTGGGCAGGGAAGGCCCCGCCCCAGGTGGGGTTGGAGCAGCAGGTAGCAACAGAAAAACAAGCTGTAACACAGGCAGGATGTTAAAAAGAAAACAAACATGCAAGCACAAACAAACAAACAAGATATCCAAAACCGAAAACAAACCCTCTATTCTGTAAATATACTGTGGAGGGGTGGGGGTACTTGAAAAGATTGCACATACTTTCTGTTAAAGGAATAGGAGAGGAACCAAAGTTTTGCCACCCTGAAGCTGCCTTTTTGGGATGTTGATTTTAAGCTGTTTAATAAGAAACAAAAGACTCAGAAGGAACATTTGACCCTCCCCCCTTCCCATCTACAAGATTCAAAAGGAAAGCCCTACTCCAGGAAGGGAATTTTAGGATATTGGCTTACCCTAATTTCGATTAAATACGGTTGAAAACAAGAGGGGTCTGTAAACTAGACAATCCCTGTGTCCCATTGTTTCTGAGTTGCCTAGCAAGAATTTCCCTGCTTTGTGTCTTTCATTCTTCCTCAACTAATAAATTGCCCATTCTCATTTCTGAAATCAAAGACCTCCATTCCCCCACTTACTCCTTTGTCCAAAATGTCATATATACTCAATGTTGCCTCACTATCTTTGGAATTTTCAAGTGTATGTGAATTCCCCACGCCCATGTATTAAAATTTGATTTTCTCCTGTTTTCTGTCTCTGTTAATTTGATTATTAGCCCAGCTAGAAGAACTCGGAAGGTAGGAGGAAAAGTATTAATTTTTTTTAGCTTTCACAAATACCATTAAAGAAATGGTCAGACATAACTATATAATATTCTCTCCACAGTTCTCCACTTATTACTAAGACAAGTTTAATTAAGAGCTTCTTACTATATGAAAATTTCCATTAAGCATGGGAAATTTAGCTACCAACATTACAAAGAACCATAATTCATTCACCCTCAAATAAATTTGCCCCAGAGCATGATTTCAAATGGCAGCAATCATTTATTTGCATGTGTTAAAGATAGGAAACTATAGATTACTGTAATAACTAAATTTTACTATAATGATGTTTTCTTAGTAGAATAGTAGCTTCAGAATGACTTTTTTTAAAAATTAAACTTTCAAAAGCTTTTCTCCATTAGAAACACTTTATTTTCTCAATATATAGATATAAAAATTACATCTGCCCATGAAATAGAGCAGTTGAAAACATATCAGGATTACAATTCACATAAATTGTAATATTCAT